>NC_080761.1:2701537-2804386 GCF_020826845.1 Diceros bicornis minor | reverse complement strand
CTCTTATGAACGGAGTTACTCTGATATCGCATTTTAAATCTTTACAAGTATATTCCCACTTGAATTTATTATGTAAGCGCTTCTTTTCTTTTGTCTTTGTTAGGGTTCAAGTTTCATCTATTTTATTGTTTTTTATTCTAAGAAACATTCTACAATTTCTCAGTTTTTTTAGTTTACTAATTTTTACTTTTACTTTAAATTCTTCTGCTTTCATTAGTATATTTTTTACTCTTCTTAATTCTTAATCTATTAATATAAATACGAGACTACAAATTTACCTCTGTTCACTCATTTAGCTATATCCCAAGGTTTCTAATATGCACATTCTTTTTTTATTTCATAAATGTGGTGCAATTTTAGATTTCATTTCCGTCTTTATATGTCATTTAAGGGAGACAATTTTTAAAATTACCATGTCGAAAGAGTGTTTTTGTTTACTCATTTTATCATTATTTTCTAGATGGATCAAACTATGTTGAGAGAACGTTATTTGTGGTGATTCTAATATGTTGGATTTATTGGTGTTCTCTTTTTAGATTAACACTACATTTTCACAAATTTAAGACTCTCCCATGGGACTTTGGAAGGCTTGTTGTTTGATTTCAGCACACACATACACAAATACATGACTCACTTGAGTACAAATATCATGTATATCCTCCTCTACAGGCATACTTCTTTAATGTCCACAGTACCTATTATTTAATAAGATGAGATATATTATGAGCTCCTGATCCTAGTGAACTGTAAGTTCCCAGAACTTCCTTATTTAGTGTGTTACGATCACTGATATCATTTTGTTTGGTGCAGTCATTCAAATGCTTCAAGTTTTACTTCAACTGCGCTCTTGAGCTAGAGGACCTTTACTGTATTAATCTATCTATTGCCAAAATTCAAACCTGAATAACAGAACACGAAACCCTGAATTATTTTATTTTTACTAACTTGATAACTTTACTATTATTTTATTACAAACTTTCTAAGATCCTCATTTAGGGATATCTTTTTTAGCCAATCAATATGATCCAATCATTTGCATTTAGTGACTGGGAGATACGCTTGATCTAAATTATGTCAATCTTTATGTTATGCTATCTGTTTACATGGCTTCACAACAAAACTTTCAGTAAACACAGTTACTTCAGATGATTGTACTTTTTTGCTCTAGGAATTATATTGAAACTATAACTTCTGAAATTCCTGGAATCGTTTACCAGTTTAGACAAAGGCTAAAAGAAGCACATGAAAAGATACTTGACATCATTAGTGATCAGGGAAATTGTTATAGACCGAATTGTGTCTCCCCTCAAATTCATATGTTGAAGCCCTAAACCCCAATGTAACTGTATTTGGAGATAACATCTTTAGGGAGGTAATTAAGACTAAATGAAGTCATAAGGGTGGGGCCCTAACTCTATAGGACTGGTGTCCTTACGAAAAGAGGAAGAGAGATCAGAGCTCTCTCTCTCCATGCATGCACCAAGGAAAGGCCATGTGAGGACACAGTGAGAAGGCAGCCATCTCCAAGCCAGGAAGAGAGGCCTCACCAGAAACCAACCCTGCTGGCACCTTCATCTTGGACTTCCAGCCTCCAGAACTGTGAGAAATAAATTTCTGTTGTTTAAGCCACCCAGGCTATGGTATTGTGCTATGCCACTCCAGCTGACTACAACAGAAATGCAAATCAAAATCTCAGTGATATACCACCACTTCACATCCTCTAGGACGGCAAGAATCAAAAAGTCAGATAACAACAAGTGTTGGTGAAGATGTGGAGAAATCAAAACTCTTGTATGCTGTCATTAGGAATGTAAAATGGTGCAGCCGCTTTGGAAAACAGTCTGGCAGTTCCCCAAACAGAGTTACCATATAACGCATCAATTCCATGCCTAGATATAAACTCAAGAGAAATAAAAGCATACGTCCACGCAAAAATTTGTAAATGTATGTTTATATCAGCATTACTCAATAATAGCCAAAAGGTGGAATCCCAAACGTCCACTGACTGATGAATGGACACACAAATGTGGTACACCCACACAAGGAAATTGTTTTGCCATACAAAGCATGAAGTACTGATACATGCTACAATATGAACCTTGTAATCCTAAGTGAAAGAAACCCAACACAAAAGACCACATAATGTGTGATTCCATTTATATGAAATGTCCAGAATAGGCAAATCTATAGAGACAGAAAGTGACTAGTGGTTGCCAGGGCTGGAGGCGACAGGGAGACAGGGAAGTGATAGCTAAAGGGTATGGAGTTTCTTTTTGAGGTGATGAAAATTGACTGTGGTGATGTTTACACCTATCTGTGAATATATTAAAACCCATCGAATTGTGTACTTTAAATGGATGAATTGTATGACATGTGAATTATATCTCAATAAAGCTGTTTAAAAGGAAAAAAAAAAAAACTTTCAAAAGTGTTCCCTTCTAAGGTCTAACTACCCAGGTGTTTCTGCCAGGGCTCACTCACCTGGGTACCTCTGGTTTAGGCATTCTTCCTCTAAGGACCAGGGCTCTTCTCCTTGCTCCAACTTGAAAATCACCTTGGGTTTAGTAATGCAGTACCCTGTAAACATAACAATTGGGGGTCTAAACAGACCAGATCCATAGGCCTTTTGGTTGCCAAAGGTGGAGAAAGAGACAGCAGCAAGAGCAGCAAAATGAAGGCGCTCATTTGAAATTTTCAACGCGGAAGTAATGACACAAACATCGTTTCGGTTTCTCTAAAGGTTTTAGTTACCTTAGACCTCTTAATAAAAAGCCGGAACACCACCAATCTCTAAAAACGGTTTATGTGTGGTCATTTTAACAAAAGGAAATGTACTCTAGAGGGAGTCACATGGTAAGGTCTGCTCACCCACGGAGACGAGGTGGCTGTAGTTCTCCAGCATCACATCCCTGTACAGGGCCCTCTGCGCAGAGTCCATCTGCCGCCACTCCTCCTGGGTGAGCTCCACAGCCACGTCTTCAAATGACACTGATCCCTGAAACAGCACATTTTGTGCAAAGGTTCAGAATTACGTGACAAAGAAAATATCTTTGAGAACTACTAATTTTCCTGTTTACTCTTAAGGCTCTAAAACAAATGGCTATAAAAGATGCCAATTTTTGACCTAATTTTGTCTTTAACTTTACAGCTACTCCATTAGTTTAAAAGGCTTCTAACTTAACATAATTCATTTGTATATATTTATGAATTATAGGTTTGCTTAAGAACAAAAAAAAACTCAATGTAAAGAGACTTCCTGCAACACTTCTTCTACATCCCAAGCGATTACCCTGGGTATTCTAGAGAATTCTAGGATAGTCAGTCTCTCCTTGGACATCATCACTGTAAATAACGGGGGCCAAGGAAGAGATACACTAAGTTGCGGAGACATTATACATGATCAAACTTATGGATAAGTACATGTCTGAAGATATATAATATAAATCTCTTAGAGCTCATTAAGAGCGATCAAACAGACCAGTATAAGAGAACACTATCTACACTGATGGAACAGCAATGGATACAAGGATAGGGACTTAATCATAGAGCAGAAGCAGCAACCAATTTGACAACGACTTTCCCGTGCAGCTACCCAGTCTAACTGCATGCGCAGCTTCTTGAGTGCTGGTGCCAAACACTGATATTTGGGAAACGAAAGGAAAAAATGTGCTAGAAGTCGTAGTGAGACAGATCTGCTCAGGTTGCTACTGAAGGGTCTACGGAACATAAAGCTAGAAATGTCCCTTAAACTAGTATACACACGGTTTTAGAACATAGAAGGGAGGCCTAGGACGAAGACAAGCATTTAGGAATTACTAGCAATTTAGGCGGTAACTGAAGTTATCAGAGGCAATCAGAGAGCAACCCGAGCACAAGGGGATTGAGGAAAGAAAAGTACCAAAAGTAGAATTTGAGGAACCATGATAATTGAAGAGGCTGACAGAAAAAAGGCCCACAAAGCCAGAGAAGGCGTTTTCTGAAAAGTAATAATAGGATCAGGAGAGGGTGGAGTCCTGGAAACTGAGAAAAGGGAAAGTTTCCACAACAAAAGACTTCAAAGGGGCTGGGAGGAGGGGGAAATGAGGAGTTGCAGGTACAAAGTTTCGGTCTCAGCTATGCAAGGTCATTAAGTTCTAGACATCTGCTGTACATCACGCCTATAGTTAACGATACTATATTGTACACATAAAACTCTGCCCAATCTCTAAGAGGGTAGATCTCATGTTCAGTGTTCTTTTCACAATAAAAAATAAAAAGAAAGGAAGCAAACCAAGAGACAAGAGGACAGAAACAAGCTTTTTTCCAGTGTTATGTATCCAGTTCTTTGTTCATTCATGTCTTCAGTATGACTGAGTGAGTACCTACTCTGCATGAAGATCAGTGCTAGGAGCTGGTAACCAAAACAAATGAGTAAAAGAATAGGAACACCTCTCAAGGAAATTTATTTTAATCTGAAAAAAGTAAAGAAAATTTAACTATATTTTCAAAAACCAAAAATATCAGTGAGAAAAGCGGCATTGTGTTCATTTTCGCCAATCTCTCTAACGTCCGGCTTAATAAAAATCAGCCGGATTAACAAAACCTAAGCTAACCAATGACCTAAGTGAAAATGGGGAAATAAGGATCCAAGAAAATTCTCTCCTCCATAAAAGCAACGAATAAACCGGCAAAAGTTGTAGAAGGTAACAAAGGCAATTGACAGAACATTTACACAAGGAAAACAGCAGAATCAGAGTGAGAGCGGTGATAGCGTGTGCTTTTCAGGGACCCTGTTCCCATTCCTCTCTCTGCAACGTGGTGGCGGCGGCGTGAGAACCGACAGTCTGCACTCAAGGCTGAAACCAGCAGCGTGGCAACCACTGGCGGGCAGAACCGGGCTGAGGTTCCCTCAGAGCCCCACTCCCAGGAAACTCTTTATTTGGCCTGTTGGGTGGTTCCCTGAAAGACCTCACTTGCAAGGACGTCTTTATTTGAGCTACCTCAGAGCTCACAGAGAATGAAAAGCCTTATCCTCAGAGGCGTTTGTCAAAAACATTTGAAGGCACTTGCTTAACTTAGTGGCTACCTGAGGAGGTGGATAATAGTTGGGGCAAACAACGTCCTAATCAAAAAGTTTAAAAGGAAAAGCTGGAGAATGAGATGTCCATAAAGATTTTTAAAAGCTCCAATATATTCCTGAGAATCTAGAAGGCCGCACACATGCGGAGAGCCATGCATATGTCCAGGAAAGATGTGAGAAGGCCCTAAGCTGTCACCTCTGGGTGATCTTGAGGTTTGGGGTAAGAAGGAAGTGACGGCTAAGGCCGAGCTGTAAACTGCCTGTCTGACTGCTGTAGGAATACCCTCACACGCACAGAGCCCCTTAGCAAAGACTGGGAGACTTACTGGTTCCAGGCATTTCAGGACAGAGACTTCAACTGCCACAGATCACAAGAAATACAGGCTCCACAGCATTAGCTCACAGAAGTCACTGAACAAATAAATTTCAACAGTGACCCCTATGGAGGGGAGAAATCCTGATTTCTAAAGTTGCCACACTGTTTTACTTAAAATGTCCAATTATCAATAAAAAAATTGCCAAACAAAGAAAAAAACAAGAAAGTAAGACCCCTACACAGGAAAACGTGTAATCAATAGAAACTGATTCCTGCATCTGAGGAAGCAGATGTTGGACTTACTAGGCAATGACTTTAAATCAGCTATTTTAAATATCGTCAAAGACCCAGAGGAAACAATGCCTAAGGACTAAAAGAAAGTATGAGAACAATGTTCCACTGAACAAAGAATATCAATCAAGAGATAGAAATTATAAAAAGGAACCAAATAGAAACTCAAGAGTTGAAAAGTACAATAACTGAAACCAAACTTGCACTAGAGGGATTCAAGAGCAGATTTGAGCGGGTGGAAGAAAGCGTGAACAAATGGACATAGGTCCACTGAAGTTACGCAGAGTGAGAAACAGAAAGAAAAAATAATGACAGAAAATGAACCGGGGGATAGCACCAAGTTTACAGACATACGTATAACGAGAGTCCCAGACAGAGAGGAGACAAAGAAAGGGTCTGAAAGAATATTTGAAGAAATAATCGACAAGAAGTCTCCAAACCACCAATCTCAAAAGCAGTAAGAAAGAAGTGACTCACCACATACAACAGTATTACAAGCATGGAGGACAGAAGGCAGGGGGAATGACATATTCAAAGTGCTAAAAGAAAAAGGTTGTCAATCAAGAATTCTATATCCAGCAAAAGTGGAAAAATTAAAACCTTCCCAGATAAACAAAAAACAGAATTTGTCAGAGGTAAAACTGCCCTACGAGAAATAATACAGGGACTGGTTCAGCAAATCTACAGAGACAGAAAAGTTGAGGGGCCTGGGGGTGAACAGAATGATGGGAGAAGAGAAAGTGTACAGAACTGCTTTTTTCTTTTTTTTTTTGGTGAGGAAGACTGTCCCTGAGCTAACATCTCTCACCAATCTTCCTCTTTTTGTTTGAGGAAGATTGTCCCTGAGCTAACACCTGTGCCCATCTTCCTCTATTTTCGTACATGGGAGGCAGTCACAGCACAGCTTGATGAGTGGCGTGTAGGTCCGCGCCCGGGATCTGAACCTGCAAATCCTAGGCCGCCAAAGCGGAGCACGCGAATTTAACCACTACGCCACCAGGCCGGCCCCCAGCATTGCTTTTCAAGTTGATGAAAATGTTCTAAAATCCACTGTGGTGCTGTTTGCACATACCTGTGAGTACACTAAAAAAATCACTGAATTTTACATTTTAAATGGGTGAATGGCATGGTATGTGAATTGAATCTCAATAAAGCTGTTTAAAAAAGAAAAAATGAGAGAAAAGGAAATCATTCCAAGATAATAGAGAAGATTAAAGGGCCAAAGATGGAAACTGTGGATGAGCCACGCGAAAGGACGAGGGAAAGAAGATGACTCCGTGAAGACATCAGCAGGAGAAGGACAGAGCCAGTGGAGGGTGTCACAGACAGTAACAGAGAAACTTTCCAGGACAGTGTGAGAAGTAGAGGCAAGTGCTACAGAAAAGTCAAGTAAGGAAAGGATTAGACAAGACCCAATGGATTTGATTATAACCAAGTCTCTGGTCACTGGAGATCACAGGCAAGTGGGGAGAGAAACCAAGGCCTCATGCACAAGTTTAGAGTGGGACGGGAAGCGTTGAAACACTTGAAAGAGAACAGGATTTTAAACTGCTGAGCTGACAATTTTAACAGGATTTTAAACTGCTGAGCTGACGATTTTAAACCGTCCTGAAAATCACGGGTACTCGAAATATTTATGGAGAGTAATTTTAAGGATAGTCATTTGATCCATCAGAAAAATGTCTCATTCAATCCCTGCGTTTGAGTTTCCGAAAAATAGTATTGACTGAGTTCACATTCAGCATTACGTCTTCTACCTTTACTGAAGAACAAGTAGAGGCAACACTCTATATTATTTTAGGGTTATTACTGGAAGTTGTTAACTAAATCACCTACTCGAAAACAACAAAGATATTTTTTTATCTTCAATTGTCTTTATAGCCTATGAGGAATCAGTTTGCTTTATCTTCTCACCAATGTTAACCTTTAAAGAATTATCATGTCGGATACCCTGACACAGCTATCAAAAACCTCAGAAATAAATTTGGAACTCCAAACATAGTACATTTGTAACGTCAGAGGACCTGCATATATCCACCCGCCACCTTTGCTGTGCTCTCCAACTGTATTTCTATATCTTCTCTGAACGCATCTGATCCATTTCTATTTCTACTTTTCCACGTTAACGTATAGACACTTAAGCCCTTATAAAATCCATTGTAACACAAACAGGTTATCAAAAATCGAACTCACCTGAGCTATGTTCATTTTCTGCTACTCCTGGAAGCATGTAAAGAACTGTGAAGGTTCAGCTGGGGAGGAGGAAAGAGAAACGGGGTCATGAGAAACCTGGTCGGTCTTACAACTCCTACATTCATCTGCCTAAAACTCTCATAACACGAGCTGGAGAAAAGCCTTCCCTATGGGAAAATACCCCTTGGACATTCTTGAGAAAGGGCAAGAAGGAACACACAGAGGTAGCACCACCTGAACGTGCATATGTATCTTCGACATGACTACGTGGACTTAACCTTGCATTTTCACTGACTAAGGTAAACTGCTTTTTCTTGACGAATTAACAATGTATATCCTCTTCTGACTAATTAACAACAACAAAATAAAACAACAGAGGATTAAACAAAGTCAGCAGCACCAGAGGTGAAACCCTCCACCTTCATTAAACCTAATGTTGTCAAAAAACTACTCAGGCTGGATTATTAATCAAGTTCTTGTCTTTCACCTTGAGTTAGAACTTCCACAGAAAACTCCCAGATACAGATGGGATGCTTCATGCAAGAAATAAATTTGTTTAACTTTTTGTTCTAAATTGGTTGCAGTTTCTAAAAAAGGCCTTCGGATAAGATGCTTATAGTACTCACACGCGTGTAAGTCAGCAGCACCACGCTTAGTTCTTGGTTCTGTCCTGGCTGACTCTACAAAAACCATTCATTTCAGGCCTGATAGTTTTGGGCTTCCAAAGGCGCCCAGTGTAGAAAACCCTTCTTCTACTATCATTTCGTTATTCTCTACGTTCAGGAAAGAGGCAGCATCGGCATAACTCTAGACGCCACACGTGCTGATGAACATGGTGTGAGGGCAGCTCGGAATCTGAAGAGTGAGGGCAGAGTGAAGGAAACAGGGTGCTGTTGAGGATTTTGTCAGCACTGGCTGGGTACACCTTCCCCGGACACCATGTCCTCACCAGCCATCCAGTGAGCTGCCTTTTCCTGGGCAGCCTGACAGTCACCCACCCCTCTCAACGCCCGGTTACCACCTTCTGCAAGCTGGTCCACAGTGTCCACTGTCACACAGTCTGTGATGGCTTCTGGACGTGGTGACATCATCCAGTCTGATTCATGCTATACAGGGATCAAGAACTGCTTCTGGTGGAACAAATCTGGACCTGCTCCCGTCTGGAACCTTCCGCCTCTGCTCTGAAGCTCCGGTGAGGGGTCTGTCAGAAAGGCTGTTCTTCCAAGTGGCAGTGTTCCTGAGACTCCCTTTCCTGCCTTAAAAGAGTTACTTTGCTCGAGAGGGGCTGGGACCTGGGCCTGAGAAACAAACTCACTCTATTTGAAACCTTCCTCTAACACTCGAAGCCTGACTCTTTTGCAATTCACTAGAAATGTAGTACCCAGTACTGTTGCCATTAGTTGCATGCAACTACTACACTTCAAGTGTGGCTACTGCCACAAGTCAAAACCACATTTTGGATGTACTGAATTAAATACATCAGTAAAATTAACTTCACATCCCTTTCTTTTTCCCGTTGCTACGGAAAACCTTTACATTGTGTATGGTTTGCATTACCTTTCTCTTGGCCAGCACTCCATTAGGTACCAGACGGTGTCTTTGAGGACGGAGACGGCCTGGACGGCGAGGCAGGGTCAAGAGCCGCCGTCTGACCCAGGGGCTCTGGAGAGAAGCCACAAATCCCAGCACACATTTCCCGCGCGCTGAGATTCTGTCCGCGTGCACTCCACAATCACCCCTCCGGGAATGTGGGGGAGAGGACACTCTACTAAGGGCTCCGAGGGCTGCCGCGTCGGGTTTGGGGCACGGAGGAGACGAGGCAGAGCCAGACGCAGGGAGTGAAACCTATTCGTATTGGCACCCTACCTCTCCCACCCGCCGGCTGGTGCCCTGGGGTCTACCATGCCGCCGCCAGGAGCTGCCTTCCACTGTGCACAACGGCACGTTTACACCGACAAGGAGGCTTGTCGTGAGGGTGATGCGAAAGCCCAGACGAAGGAAACGGGGTCTTCCGAAAGCCCCCTACACAGGGGTCAGCACGAGCCCCGGACACAACGTCCCCAGACCACCCTTTCGTTCCCCGGAGAGCTGCGCGCGCTGCTCCCAGGCGCCCCGCGCTCCCCGCGAACGCTCGGGGGGCGCAGCCCTCCCGCCGCCCGCAGCCCCGCCCCGGCCGCGCCGCGCCTCCCGAGTCCCGACCGAGAGCCCGCCCTGCGGGCCGGGACGCGGCGGGCGCACGGCGCTGGGGGAGGGGAGGACTCCCCGCTCCCGTCCGCGGACACGAGCCCACCCGACCCGGCAGGGCCTCAGCCGCGCGGAGCCCCGTCCCCGGCGCGCTCACCCCTGGCCGCAGCCTCCGCTCCCGCCTAGACCCGAAGACGCCCACACCGTTCCCGTCTCGAGCCGGACTGGCGGACGGGAGGAGGCGGGATGGGTGTGCGCGTGCGCAGAGTGAGCGCCAAGGACCCTTCCCAGAGTGCTGCGCGGGGCGCCCACGACATCCAAGACTACATTTCCCATAGCACCTTGAGAGCGCAGGAAGTAGCTTGGGAAGCCTTTCTGCTTCTTGAGCGGGTTGGAAGACGTGACAATTGAACCTAACTGCTGGAGACTTTTCCTGAATCCTAGAGGTTATGGGTTAGACTTTTACTTTATGACGTTACACACTGGAAAGCGTGGTTCTCGATCGGATCCTGGTTGGAAAAAGCAACAGTTGCAGGAGCCAATTGGAGAAATATGAATATGGACTAGATATTAGAAATATTAAGGAAAATTACCATTACTTTGGTCACTGATAACATTTGGACGACGTAAGAAATTGTTATGTTTTAAGGATACATGCTGAAACATTTACAATTATGAAATCATGGATTTGTAATTTACTTTTTAAAACTTCAGCAAAACAATTAGAGAAAGCAGATATGGCCAAAGGTCAAGAATCATTAAATCTGTGTAATACATGTATATAATGCTCATTTTACTATTTCTGCTATTCTGAGTGTTTGAAGACATGGAGGTGGGGGTGGGGTGGGGAGGAGATGGAGGGAGGTTAGGGTGCGTTTACTGTCCCTGCAGAAGTGTACCTTTTCAAATCAAGCTGCCAAGAGAAGGAAAGGCGCACCCAAGGCTCTCTTATGAATACGGCTGTGAAATAGAACAAATAGGAGAAAATGGAGCCAATATTAACATAAAAGAGTAACATCTGTGACCGGCAGCGTTTATGGCGGGGTGGGGGGGGTAGGGGGGTGGGGGCGGGTAGTTGGGAGGGGAGAGAGAATAAGCTAGCTGTTGAAACTTACACAAGTAATACATGAAAATACATAGAACTGAAAATAAGAAAATTATTATATCAATTTTGCATTTCCATGAGCAAACCTTTTTTGAAAATTAATGTGTGCACACGTCGACTTTTTAATAAATTAGAGGCCTACGGACACAATAACATAATTTTTTTCTAGTAGACTTTTTTAGAGCAGTTTTAGGTTTACAGAATGATTGAGCAGAAAGCGCGAAGAGTTCCCATATACCCCCTCTCCTCACCCCACACACAGTTTCTCCTATTATTAACATCTTACATTACATTAGTGTGGTGCATTTTATACACTTAATGAATGATACGTTATTACTTGCTAAAGTCCATAGTTTACATTAGCAGTCACTCTTTGTCTTGTACAGTTCTATGGGTTTTGCCAAATGCGTAATGTCATCTGGTGTAATATCCGTCATTATAATGGTGTAAAATCACCATTACATTATTGTACAGAATAGTTTCACCGCTCTAAAAATCTCCGGTGCTCTGTCTATTCCACCTCTCCCTTCTTGTTTTCTCCTCCTGAACTCTTGGCAGCCACTCATTTCTTTGCTGTCTCAATAGCTTTACCTTTTCCAGAATGTCCTACAGGAAGTAGCCTTTTTAGACTGGCTTCTTTCACTTAGAATTTGCGTTTAAGCTTTCTCCGTGTCTTTTTCTGGCCTGATAGCTCATTTCTATCACTGAATAATATTCCATTGTATGGATGTACACGGTTTGTTTATCCACTCATCTATTGGAGGACATCTTGCTTGCTTCCAAGTGTTTGCAATTATGAATAAAACTACTGTAAACATTTGTTGTGCAGGCTTCTGTATTGACATAAGTTTTCAAATCAACTGAGTAGATACCAAGGAGCACAATTGCTGGATTGTGTAGTGGAGACTATGTTTATTTAGCTTTATAAGAAACTGCCAAACTGCCTTCCAAAAATGGATGTATCATTTTACATTCTCACCAGCAACGAATGAGAGTTCTCATTGCTCCATATCCTCACCAGCATTAGGTGTTGTCAGTGTTTTGGATTTTGGCCATTCTAATACGTGTGTAGTGGTATCTCACAATTTGCGGTTCTGTAATAACATCTGATGCCGGACTTCTTTTCATGTGCCTGTTTGCCATAAGTATATCTTCTTTTGTGAGGTGTCTGTTCAACTCTTTCACCCATTTTTTATTGGGTTGTTCATTTTCTTATTGTTGAGTTTTAAGAGTTACTTATATATTTTGGATAAAATTCCTTTACCAGATGTCTTTTGCAAATATTTTCTCTCAGTCCGTGGCTTGTCTTTTCGTTCTCTTGACGTTCCTTCACAGAGCAGAAGTTTTTAATTCTAGTGAATTTAAACGACCACTTTGTTCATTCATGGATTGTGCTCCTGGTGTTTTCTACAAACTCATTGCCAAACTCAAGGTCTCCTAGATTTTCTTCTGTGTTATCTTCTGGAAGTTTTATACTTTTGCGTCATATTTTTAAGTTTATGATCCATTTTGAGTTAACATTTGTGAGAAATGTAAGGTCTGTGTCTACATTTTTTTTTATGTGGATGTTCAATTGTTCTAGCACCGTTTGTTAAAAAGACTATCTTCTTTGCTCCTTTGTCAAAGATCAGTTGATAATATTTATGTGAGTCTGCTTGTGGGCTCTCTATTCTGTTCCATTAATGTTTTTGTCGATTCTTTCTCTAGTACCACACTGGTTTGACCACTGCAGCTTTATAGTAATTTTTGAAGTCAGGTACCGTCAGTCCTCTGACTTTGTTCTTTTTCAATACAGGCATTGCTCAGAGATGTTGCCGGTTCGGTTCCAGACCACCATAATAAAGCAAATGTTGCAATAAGGCGAGTCACGTGAATTTTTTGGTTTCCCAGTGCAGGTAAAAGTTATGTTGACACTACACTGTAGTCTAAGTGTGCAATAGCATTATTCTAAAAAAGCAATCTACATACCTTAATTAAAAGATACTTTATTGCTAAAAATTGCAAACCATCATCTGAGCCTTCGGTGAGTGGCAATCTTTTTGCTGGCGGGGGGACTTGTAAAAAAACTCAGTATCTGAGAAATGCAATAAAACGAGGTATGCCTGTATTGAGTTGGCTATTCTGGATCTTTTGCATTTCCATATAAACTCTGAAATCAATTTATCGGTGTCTGAAACAATAACTTGCCGTGATTTTGATTGAGATTGAGTTGAATTTATTGATCAAGTTAGTTGGAACTGACATCTTAACAATTGAAAGTTGCTATCCATTAACATGGAACATCTCTCCATTTACTTAGTTCTTCTTTGGTTTACTTCATCTGAGTTGTAGTTTTCCTCATATAGACCTTGTACGTATTTTGTTAGATTTATTTCATTGTTTTGGTGCTAATGTAAATAGTATTGTGTTTTTCACTTCAAATTTCAATTTTTCATTGCTGGTTTATGCGAAGGCAATTGACTTTTGTATAATAATTTTGTATCCTGCAACCTTGCTATAATCACTTTTTAGTTCCGGGCTTTTTTTTTTTTGGTCAATTATTTGACATAGGCAATAATGTCATCTATGAACAAAGATAGTTTCTTTCTTTCTTCCCGGTCTGTATGCCTTTTATTTCATTTTCTTGTTTTGCTCTGTTAGCTAGGACTTCCAGTAGCATGTTGACTAGGAGTGATGATGGGACATCCTTCCCTTGTTCTCTGTCTTGGGGAAAATAATTTAATTTCTCAGCATTAAGTATGATGCTGGCTGTCAGTTTTCTGTAGATGTTCTTTATCAAGTTGAGGAAGTTCCCTCTATACATTATTTCCTGAGAGTTTTCATCATAAATAGGTGTTGGATTTTGTGAGATGCATTTTATGCATCTATTGATAGGATCATGTGCTTTTCTTCTTTAGCCCATTGATATCAATTGATTACATTAATTGATTTTCAGTGTTGAAAAAGCCCCTTGCGTACCTGGGATAAATCCCACTTGGTTATGGTATATGATTGCTTTTATACATTTTTGGAGTCAATTTGCTAATATTTTGTTGAGAGATTATGCATCTATATTCATGTGTTCTGTACTTTTCCTGTCTTGTAATGTCTTTGTCTGGTTTTAGTATTAAGGTAATGCTGGCCTTATAGAATGAGTTAGGAATTGTTTCCTCTGCTCTATTTTATGGAAGAGATTGTAGAGAATTAGTATCATTTCTACCTTAAATGTTTGGTAGAATCCACCAGTGAACCCATCTGGGCCTGGAGCATTTTTAGAAAGGTTATTAATTATTGATTCAATTTCATTACTAGATATAGGCCTATTCAGATTATCTATTTCTCTTTGTGTTTGTTTTGGTAGATTTTGTTTCACTTCATCTAGGTTATTAAATTTGTGGACATAGAGTTGTTCATTGTGTACAGAATTCTAGGTTAGTGGGTTTTTTCCTTCAACACTATATATTTCACTCCACTTTCTTCTTGCTTGAATGGTTTCTGGAGAGAAGTCCAAAGTAATTCTTACCTATTTCTCTATATCTAACGTTCCCCGTCTACCGCCACTATCCCTGGCTTCCTTCAAGGTATTCTCTTTGTCTTTGATTTTCTAAAGTTTGAATATGATATGCCTAGGTGTAGATTCTCTGGCATTTTGCCTAGTTGCTGTTCTGCGAGCTTCCCAGATCTGTAGTTTGGTGTCTGTTACTAACTTTGGAAAATTCTCAGCCATGATTACTTCAAATATTTCTTATGTTCTCTGTTCTTTCTCCTTCTAGCATTCCCATTATGCGTATGTTACACCTTTTGTAATTATCCCACAGTTCTTGGATATTCTATTCCATCTTTTTCATTCTTTTAGCTTTTTGCATTTAACTTTTGGAAGTTTCCATTGACATGTCATCAAGCCCACTGATTTTTTTTTCCCTAGCCATGTTCAGTCTATTGATGAACTCATCAAAGCGTTCTTCATTTCTGTTACAGTGTTTTTGATTTCTAACATTTTCTAACTTGATTCTTTCTTAGAGTTTCCATCTCTCTGTTTACATTACCCGTCTGTTCTTGCATGTTATTTCCTTTTTCCATTACAGCCATTAGCACATTAATCATAGTCACTTTAATTTCAAGTCTGGTAATTCCAAAATCTCTGCCAAGTCTGAGTCTAGTTCTGACGCTTGCTTTGTTTCTTCAGACTGTGATTTTGTGTTTTATCATGCATTGCAATTTTATTTTGAAAGATGAACATGATATCTCAGGTAAAAGGAGCTGAAGTAGATTGGTCTTTAGTGTGAGCTTTTATGTTTATCTGGCTAAGAGTTAGGCCATTTACTGTTTGCTGTAGCTGTACATGCTCGGAGGCTAAAACTTCCTCTAGTGTCCTTGTTTTTTGTCTCCTCTGTTGTGTTTGTCCATAAATAGGGTCCGAGGCTTTCAATTCTTTCAGCTATAATCCCTTGCTGTTATGCAGGAGTGCTACTGATCTGGGGGTAATGTGTAGGAGGAGGGCAAGCCTTCTGTAGTCCTATGATTAGGTCTCAATCTGTTTGTGAGCCTGAGTTCTGTATTTGAGCTGGAGTTGGGTGTTTTCCTTCCCCAGGTTGGATAGGCTTTGATAAAATCTCATTAGGTTAGGCTCTGGTAAAATAGTTTCCCTTGAGGGCAGGCCTTGTTTAAGGAGGAGAGACCTCTGGGCATATTTCGACAATGGTGGCCTTTCCCCTCCCCGCTGTGGGAGGCACTGGAGGATTTTTCTCTGATCTTTGTAGTGAGGAACTGGTAGGGTTCTTTCAAGAAAAACTGTGGAAAGTGTGGGGGCCTCCCTAAGACTGGGATCCTTCAGAGTTTTTTAACTCTAACTCTAGTCTACACTGAGCCTCCAGCAGTTTATCAGTTACAGTTTAAATATACCGGTAAGCTGTGATTCTCTATAATTGCCTGTCTGTTTGTCAGTTTTCAGGACAACAGTTTGTCTTATGATCTCAATTCTCGGGTGACTCTGAGAAGAGTTGTTGGATTTCATTTTGTCCAGCTTTATTCTTGTTGTGAGGATGGGAGTGAATACGTCCAAGCTCTTTACATGTCAGACAGAAACCAAAAGTTTATTTTTGTTTATTGTATTTTGAATTTCATTGCTTTTAAGCTGTGTGAACAGATCTTTTGAAGTTTAGTCAGACTTCACAGGTGATGCTCTGTGCTTACCTTGCAAGTGTTGATGTAATTCTCAGGGTTTCTTTTCTTAACTTTCCATATATTTTTTTAAAGTAGTGCAAAATGTTTTATCATTTCTGGGGATTCCAATGTAACTTCAATCTTTTGATGCTGTGGCTGTTTCATTAAGTGTTATTTCAAACTAATGATGTAGAATTATTTGGCCAAATGAATTGGTCTGTGATGCCTTTTAAATAGTAGCATAAGGCTTTCCAAATGCGATCAATAAAAATGCTGAAGAGTTGGCTTTGTAAAATAGGCATTTTTGATATTAACAATTTTTTTTGCTTAATGTGTAAGGTTAGTGGAATGCAAGAAAAAAATAATGGTTTCTGTGAAACATTTTCTCTGACCAGGGAAATTTTAACAAGGCAAATAAATTACTTTTAAGTATGTACCCTGATAGTTATCTCAGGTAGGTTGTTTGCTTTAGGATCCTTTTGATGCCATGTGATGTGTTTTTATCCTTTTTACAGCAAAAGCCTAACTGGATGTCCTATTTTAGGTGTAGATAGCACAGCGGTTGTCAAGAGGGAAGAAATGATTAAATATTTTGTTATTCTTTTGTGCTAATGATCATGCTTTAGAATTAGAATGCTACCCTAGAACTAGCAAACAGAAAAACATTGTTGCAGTAAAATGGCAAAAGCAAAAAGAAGGGTTTGTCTTCAAACGTAAGCTAAATGTGAATTGAAGCAGAATAACTGGCTACTAGTTCTCCTTTAAGTAAATTTTTAAGTTTTTAAAGGGTAACTGCAAGAGATTGAAGGACCACAAAATGGCCCCAACTTGTCTTGGTATCACATCTTATACACCCTTTCTATAGGGCCAATTTGCAATTGGAATGCTTCTTTTTTATACCTTTTCATTTAGACTTTTATTTTAATGGTGTTTGCATCATTAAACACGCGTGCGCGCGCGCGCGCACACACACACACACACGATAAAAACGGATCTGGGTCCAAGCTGGGTCACAATTTGCATCATCAATACAAGTGTTAAATGTAAAGGAAAATCAGTTTGGAAACTATGAAATTCCTGACTCATAAATACAGATATTTCTTCTTTAGTGTATATTAGATAATCAACTTTTACTGAAATTTTAAATTAAAATACATGCTTCTAAAACTACAGTAAATTAAGTTGAATTCTAAAATTTGTACTTGTCTAGTCAGTGGTGGGTGATTAGTTACCCACCTCAAATATGATTTCTTTTTGTTCTGGAGTGGGTTGCCAGTCCTCCCCATTTCCATAGACCAGAACCTCCCTTCTCAGGAGGTAGAACTGAGCAGTTATTCATTTATTTATTCCTGGTCTTTTTAGAGCTAAAATTTTTTGCAAGTCCTTGCGGGTCTGAATTGTATAGTTCTGATGAAAATCACATGACCATGGGGAAATGTATCTTTTCTTTTTTTCCCATTTTAAAGTTGTGACATAATTGTTTCTATGCATCCCAAATAGTTCTGTTTTGTTAAAGTACAGACTTAACATAGCACGTTCCCTCTACATTCACCAACACATAAATACTTCATATATGTTCATACTTCCTTAGTACATTTAATAAATCTTCGTCCCTCACTTATTAATATTTTTCCAGAAATGTGATCGCTCTTTATAGGATGGGGAATTCTGCCACTAGAAATATCTGAGCTAAATGCTTTCCTTGTCTACGTAAGATTTGGAAATAAGCTCTGACTTTAAAGTCAGGTAAACATGTGTTTTAATGCCTATATACTGTGTAAAAAGACTTTTGGACAGATTGATAAAATAATCATAAAGCCATCTGTGTGGTCAAGAGTTAAGTTTTTGTTTTCCTGATGCCACAAATTTGTGTCTATATACATAAATATTTCCAGTAGACCCATGTGATCCATTCCACAGCTTGGGAATGATTAGCAGCATATTTATTTTCCATCTCTTAAGCTACACATTCTTCCCTGAGGAAGGAGAGTCCAGGATATCTCTTCCTAAAGTCATCTCCTTCTGCCTGTGCAAGAACGCTCACACCTTACTCAGCTCAAAGGAGCCAGTCTAGTTTTGAACCTGGAGATAACTGGGAATGACTGTTCCGCTGGGGAAAGCCATTGCTCCATTCTGCACAAGCTCTGGGGATCAAGACCTGCCGCTAAGACTTTAGTAGTCATTGGTCTAAAGCCGACCATCTTGGCCTCCTTTCCCTCACCAAACATTTGCTGACGTATAAAAATGTGACTTGAGTGGAGCTCATGAACTATGAACAGCAGGCTCTAGAGAGTTCTTGTAAATCTCTTCCTCTCGGACAATGTTATGGTCACCTACAGAGGCAGATGGACCCCACACGAATGTGGTTTGGGTGTTGAGACTGATGATGCCATGCGCACACCAAGAGTATATGAAAGTCGTATTACTTACATCATGGAGGTCTCCAGGGAGAAGAGGACAGGCCCCTCAAGCAGGTCTGAAATGGCTTGAGGGAGCAAGGAAAGGAGACTGGCCTGTGTTTTTATTGTGGCTAGGGAGTGGGTCGGGTGAGGGTTCCCAGGCCTGGGCAGGGGATTTCGAGGTTTGAATCGCCTGCCAGTGCCAAAGGAAGAATCATTCAGGCTTTCTTACCAGTTTGCCTAGATGTGTGCACAAGGAGAAGAGGGAGGGGTGAGGCTTCAAAGCTCTCAGCAGTCAAACATCAAAAATGGTGTCCTACTCTCTTCATTACAGATAAATACTCAAAGGGAATAAACAGTCCTTTGCTACCTTTGGTCGTTGTTTATGAGACTGGACTGTAGCCTCTTATAACCGTAAAAAGAGCTCGTAGAGGTTAAGCCAACATGCTGAGTAGGTGACAGAGTCTTGATGTCATTAGTTTATTGAATGATCACATCCTGAGTGACTCACCTCCAGGCTTCCAGTTATTTCAGGAAATAAATTGTCATAGAAGTTAAGCTAATTGGGTTGGTGACCATCCATGATAGCATTACACTCCTCTGTTACTCTTATCTTTTTTTTTTTTCCCCTCATAGTTCTTTCACTACGTAAAGTTTCCTAAGTGTGTCTGTTTCAACAGCAGGTCAGCTTCCTGAGGACAGGGACCTTGTGTTTGTTTCACTGATCATACATGTGCTCAAACACTTCTTGAATAAAGGAAAAAGTACCTACACCTGCCAGATGCTACTAGGAAGTGGATTTCTGGTGCTAACAAGACATTGCTTGCCTTCCTGGAGCTTAGAGTCTAGAGGTAGAGATAAGGACTATGATGGGAGCAGAAGGCAAGGACAGGAATTCTCAAGGTAGTCAGAGAAGGCTTCTCTGAAGAGGTGACACTGAGACTGAGACTTGAAGGATGGCAAGGAGGAAACCATGTGAGCAATGGAGGAATAAGCCCCCAGGCAGGAAAACCAAGAGCCCTCATATAGGGAAGATTTTATTGCATTTAAAGAAAATATAAATGCCACCACGCTCAGACACTTGAAGCCTTTAACAATGTTCCTTTGATTCGCTCAGAGAAATAGCTAGAACAAGTCAGGCTATGGAACCACCTCCTCTTTTGTCTCAGCTAGATTGTCAAGCAAATCTCAGTAATGAAGAATCCAAAGCAAAGTGCACTTCTTTCCTTTATAAAGTCACCATTTCTTATTCAAAAGAGAAGTTCAATAGATGAAAATGTTCATCTCTCCTAGGTCTGCTGGACCAAGACAAGGATAATCAAAGCAAGAGCAAGAACCCGCGAGAAAGAATATCAGTATCCCATTACACATCCACCAGAATGGCTGATATTTACAAGTCTGGAGGGATATAAGTTGGCATTAGATCTTTAGAAAACCATTCTGAGTTATTTAAGTATTTATGGAGTGAAAGAGATGTGCGCCCTATACCCTGTCTTCCAACCTGCAAGGATCTAGGAAAGAGAAGGAGCTGTGAGGATCAGATCTCCGGGTTAACTGGGTCACTTGAAGGGGTTTGTCAGGCTGAGACAGAAAGATGCAACCCTTAGCTGTTTGGCACTTTCTGTCAATTGCCTGCTCAGAGGAAAAAGCGCAGCGTCTAGTCTACTCCCAGCTCTTATCCCAGGGATGTTCCTGCATTTTCCCCCACCCCCGCGTCCCCCTGTAAGCGAGGCTTCTTTCAAAACCCCATCCTCGTGAAGGAGAACTGTCCGGGTGGGGCGGGGCGGAGAGTAAGCGCCCCCCTGGGGTTCCTCCACCTCCAGCACTTCCGGAAACTGCCCAGAGTCCCGCAATCCCACGAAAGTGGGGAATAGGAGTGCGCGCGCGCGCGCGTGTGTTGGAGGAAGCAGGGTGGGTGGAGGGAAATCCCAGAGAATGGGACCAAGAGGGTGAAAGAGAGGAGTGGGCCTGGGAGGGACCAAGGGCTACAAGCCCAGCAAAGCAGACCCGGTGCTCTGGCTCTCCTCACTTAGTCCTGTTCCCCGGGGCTGGTCCCCAGAAGCAGAGGCCAGGGGGGGAGTTTGAATGCTGCTCTCTTGATTCCAGTCGTGGGGACCATGGCCTCCGTGGAAGGCGAGCGCGAGAATGAGGCGTTATTGTCTGTTGGGTATAGAGTTTCAGCTGGGAAACAGCAACCCCAGCAACCATCATTCTACTTTCTGATTCTATGAATTTGACTACTCTAGGTACCTCGTGTGAGCGAAATCATGCAGTATTTGTCCTTTTGTGATTGGCTATTTCATTTAGCATAATGCATTCAAGGTTCATCCATGTGGTAGCAAGTGTTGGAATTTCTGAATATACTCCGTTGTATGTATGTACCATATTTTGTTTCTCCATCCCTCAGTTAATGAATACTTGGATTGCTTCCACATTTGGCTATCGTGAAATAATGCTGTTATGAACATGGGTGTACAAATATTTGTTCGAGTCTTTGCTTTCAGTTCTTTTAGGTATGTACCCAGAAGTAGAATTTCTGGATCATACGATAATTCTCTGTTTAATTTTTTGAAGAACCACTATACTGTTTCCCACAGCAGCTGCACGGTTCCAGTGATGCACAAATGTTTCAATTTCTCCACATCCTCGCCAACACTTGTTATTTTCTGTTTGTGTGTGTGTGTGTTTTAAATAATAGACATACTAATGAGTGTGAAGGGGTATCTCATTGTGATTTTGCTTTGCATTTCCCTAATGACTAGTGATATTGACCATCTTTTTCATGTGCTTTCGGCCATTTGTATATCTTCACTGGAGAAATGTCTATTCAAGTCCTTTGCCCATTTTTGAATCAAATTGTTTGGTTTTTTTGTTGCTGAGTTGTAGGAATTCTTCATATGTTCTGAATGTTAATCACTTATCAAATATATGATTTGCAAATATATTCTCTCATTCCGTGGGTTGCCTTTTCACTTTCAATAATGTTTGATGCACAAAACTTTTTAATTTTTATGAATTCCAATTTACCTATTTTTTCTTTTGCTGCCTGTGCTTTTGGTATCATATTAAGAAAAGCATTGCCAAACCCAACGTCATGAAGATTTTCCCCTGTTTCGTTCTAAGAGTTGTGTAGTTTTAGAGCTTACATTTAGGTCTTGATCCATTTTGAGTTAATTTTTGTATATGGTGTAAGATAAAGGTTCCACTTAATATTTTTTTTGCACGTGAATACCCAGTTTCACAACACGATTTGTTGAAAAGACTGTCCTTGCCCCATTGAATCGCCTTGGCATCCTTGTCAAAAATCATTTTAGCGTGTGTGAAAGGTTTATTTCTGAGATCTCTACCCTATTCCATTGGTCTGTATGTCTGACTTTATATAGCAGAACCACACTATTTTGATTACCATAGCTTTTGTAGTAAATTTAGAAATCAGCAAGTGTGAGATCTCCGACTTATTCTTTTTCAAGATTGCTTTGGCTATTCAGGGTCCATATGAATTTTAGAAAATGAATTTAGGAGATTCCATATGAATTTTAGGGTGGATTTTTCTATTTCTGCAAACAATGTCATTGGGATTTTGTTAGGGATTGTACTGAATCTGTAGATAGCTTTGGGTAGTATTGTCATCTTAACAGTATTAAGTCTTCCGGTCCATGAACGTGGGATGTCTTTCCATTTACTATGTCTTCTTTAACATATTTCAGCAACCTTTTTGTAGTTTTCGGTGTATAAGTTTTCACCTCCTTGGTTAAGTTTATTCCTAAGTATTTTATTCTTTGTGATGCTATTGTAAGTGGAATTGTTTTCTTAATTTCCTCTTCAATTGTTCATTGTTAGTGTATAGAAACACAACCGATTTTCGCATGCCAATTTTGTATCCTGCCGCTTTGCTGAATTTGTTTATTAGTTCTAACAGGTTTAATGTGAAATTTTTAGGATTTTCTGCATATAAGATCATGTTTCCTGAGAACAGAGGTCATTTAACTCCTTCCTTTGCATTTTGGATGCTTTTTCTTTCTTTTTCTTGCCTAATTGCTCTGGCTAGGACTCACAGTACCATGTTTGATAGACGTAATTGACATTTTAATAGCCGTAGCAAGGACGTCCTTGTCTTGTTCCTGATCTTATGGGAAAAGCTTTTATTTTTTCACCGTTGAGTATGATGTCGGCTGTGGGTTTTCATATATGGCTTTTATTTTGTTGGTGTCGTTTCCTTCTATTGCTAGTTTGTTGAGCGTTTATGTCATGAAAGGATGTTGAATATTATCAAATGCTTTTTCTCCATCAATTGAGATGATCATGTGATTTTGTTTTTCTTCCTTCTCTTAATGCGGTGTATTACATTGATTGATTTTCATATCTTGACCCATCCTTGCCTTTCAGGATTAAATCCCACGTAGTCATGGTGTATGGATCTTTAAATAGATTTTTTTTTTTAAACTTTTATTTATTTATTTTTTCCCCCAAAGCCCCAGTAGATAGTTGTATGTCATAGCTGCACATCCTTCTAGTTGCTGTATGTGGGACGCGGCCTCAGCATGGCTGGAGAAGCGGTGCCTTGGTGCGCGCCTGGGATCCGCCCGCAGCGGAGCGCGCACACTTAACCGCTAAACCACGGGCCGGCCCCTAAATAGGTTGTTCAATTCAGTTTGATAGTGTTTTCTTGAGGATTTTGCATCAATATGCATAAGGGATATTGGTCTGTAGTTTTCTTTTCTTATGCTGCCTTTGTCTGGCTTTGATATGAGGACAATGCTGGCCTCTTAGAATGAGTTAGAAAGTGTTCTCTGCTCTTCAATTTCTTGGAAGAGTTTGAGAAAGATTAGTGTTAATTTTTCTTTAAGTGTTTGGTAAAATTCACCAGCTTAGCCATCTGGTCCTGGGCTTTTCCTTGGAGATTTTTGATTTGATTACTAATCCAATTTGATTTTATTTGATTTTGATCTGATTACTGATTCAATCTCCTTACTAGTTATGGGTCTGTTAGATTTTTCTATCTCTTCATGATTCAGTCTTGGTAGATGTGTGTTTTCAGGAGTTTGTCCATTTCATCTAGGTTTTCCAATTTGTTAGCATACAATTGTTTATAGTACTCTCTTATGATTATTTTCATTTCTGTACAATCAGTAGTTTCTGATTTTAGTTATTTGAGGATTTTTTCTTTTTTCTTAGTCAATATGGCTAAAAGTTTGTTGATTTTGTTGAACTTTTAGAAGAACCAATTCTTGGTTTTGCTGATTTTTTTCTCTTCCCTGTTTTGTTTATCTTGGCTGTAATCTTTATTATTTTCTTCCTTCTGCTAGCTTTGGCTTTCATCTTTGCTTCTTTTTACGGTTCCTTTGGGTGTAAAGTTTGGTTGTTGATTTGAGGCATTCCTATTTTTTTTGATGTAAGTCTTTCCAGCTCTAAGTTTCCCTTTTAGCACTGCTTTTGCTGCATTCCATGTTTCTGTGTGTTGTGTTTTCATTTTCATTTGTCTCAAGATATTTTTGAATTTCTTTTTTGACCAATTATTTGTTTAAGAGTGTATTTAATTCCCACGTATTTGAGAATTTTCCAGTTTTCCTTTCACTATTGGTTTCTAGTTTCTTTCTGTTGTGATCAGAAAAGATACTTTGTATGATTTAAGTCTTTTAAAATTTATTAAGACATTTTGTGGCCTAACAAATGTTAGAAAATGGAAAATGTTCCATGTACACTTGCAAAAATGTGTATTCTGCTGTTGTTGGGTGGTGTGTTCTGTGTCTGTCTGTTGTGTCCAGTTGGTCTATAATGTTGCTCAAATCCTCTATTCCCTTGTTCATCTTCTGTCTGGTTGTTCGATCCATTATTTAAATATCCTAATATTAGTATACAGTTCTCATTTTTCCCTTCAAGTCTGTCAATATTTGCTTCATATATTATGGAGCTCTAATGTTTGGTGTGTATATGATCATAATTGTTACGTATTCTTGGTGAATTGACTCTTTCATCACTATATAATGTCCTTCTTTGTTTCCTGTAACAATTTTTGACCTAAGGTCTATTTTTTCTAATGTTTGTGTACCCCACTTGATCTCTTTTGATTGATATTTGCGTGGAATATTTTTTCTAACCATTCACTTTCAACCTATGCGTGTCCAGAGATATAAAATGAGTATCTACAAGAGTATAGAAAGCGCATAGTTGGGTCTTGTTTTCTTTATCTAGTCTGCCAACCTTTCTTTTGACTAGAGATTTTAATCCATTTATATTTAAAGTAATTGCTGATAAGCAAAGACTTCTGCCATTTTGCTGTTTGTTTTCTTTTTTGTTTTTCATTTGCGTCATTGTCCCTTCTTTTGTGCTTAATTGATTTTCTGTACTGTATCATTTTGATTCTCTTCTCATTTCCTTTTTCTGTATATTTGATAGTTATATTCCTAGTGGTTACTCTGGGGTTACAGTTAACATTGTAAACTTTAGCAATCTATTTTGAATTAATACCAATTTGGTTTCAAAAATGCACAAGTTAGTTTCAGCAGTATTCAGTTGAGCTCTGGTACAGCTCAATCCCTTTCCCTTTGTGTTGTTATTGTCACAACATACATCTTTATACATTGTGTGCCCATTGACATAGATTTGTAATTATTGTTTTATGCATTTGTCTTTTAAATCATACAACAAGAAAAGAGAAGTTACAAACCAAAATGCAACAATACTGACCTTTATATTTACTTATTTCATTATGTTTATAAGTATTTATTTCTTCATATGGCTTTGAGCTACTATCTGGTGTTCTTTCATTTCAGCCTGAAGGACTCCCTTTAGCACTTCTTAGGGCAGGTATAGCAGTAACAAACTCTTTTCTTTTACTTATCTGGGAATATCTTAATTTCTTCCTCGTTTTTTGAAAGACAATTTTGCTGGATACAGAATTCCTGATTGATGGTTTATTTCTTTCAGCACTTTACATACGTCTTCCCACTGCTCTCTGGCCTCCATGGTCTCTAATGAGAAATTGCTTGTTAATCTTATTGAAGATCCCTTGTAGTTGACAAGTGACTTCTCTCTTACTGCTTTCTAGATTCTCTCTTTGGCTTTGGCCAATTTGAGTATAATGTGTCTTGGTGTGTATCTCTTTGTGTTTATCCTACCTGGGATTTGTTTAGCTTCTTCGGTGTATACATTTATGTATTTAATCAAATTTGGAAAGTTTCAGCCATTATTTCTTCAAATATTCTTTATTCCCTTTTCTCTCTCTCCTCTCCTTCTGGCAGTCTCACTACACATATGTTCGTATGTTTGATGGTGCTTCACAGGTTTCTTAGGTTCTGTTCACTTTTGTTCATTCTTCTTTTTTCTGTTACTCAGACTGGATAATTTCAAATGACCTATCTTCAAGTTTGTTTATTCTTCCTTCTACCTGCTCACATCTGTTTGAAAGCCTCTAGTTACTTTTTCATTTTGCTTATTGTACTTTTCATCTCCAGAATTTCTGTTTCTTTTTACAGTTTCTATCTCCTTATCGATAGTCTCTATTTGTCCATACATTGTGTTCTCAGTTTCATTCAGTCCTTTGTCCATGGCTTCCTTTTAGCTCTTTGAACATATTAAGACATTTGATTTAAAGTCTTTAACTAGTAAGTCCAGTGTCTGTTCTTCCTCAGAGATGGTTTTTCTTAATTTCCCTTTTCCCATAAATAAGCCATCTTTTCTTGTTTCTTTGCATGCCTCAATTTTTTTTTTTTCGTTGAAAACAGGATATTTTTTAATATTATAATGTAGGCACTCTGGAAATCAACTTCTTTCCCCTCCTCAGGGTTTGTTATTGTTGCTTGCTGTGAGTTGTAGTTGCTTTTCTGTTTAATGATATTTATAAACTAATTTTTCAAGATTATTTTTTTTGTCTTACATGGCCTCTGAAAGCTTTGTTCCTTTAGCTTGTGGTCATCTCGTGGTTTGGCAGAGATTACTTAAAAACCATGTTTAAGTTGTCTCTTTTTTGGCTTATCACTTGCTTGATTACATTGTTTATTGTTTTCCATAGTTCTGACAAAGTTGATTCTGAGGTTTGGTGTTTATTTATTTATTTGATGTTTTTAGTGTTTCTGTGGAGAGACAGGCCCTTGAGGCTCTCTACTCCACTCTTTTTGTTGACATCACTCAACAGCTCTAAAGGCCATAACATCCTGATTATCCATATAGGCTATCTTTGCAATATTAGTTATCTGATCTCTAACGCTGAAGAGCCTTTTCTCTTTTTTGAATATTGATGGTGCAGTTTCACAGTTATGGGCCTTTTTTTTTTTTTGAAGAACATATATCCATGCCCAGATTTCGTGGTTTTCTAGAAACTTTCTCTGGCTCTGTAGAAAGCTTTTTTGGTGGTGAATAAAACTTGCCACAAATATTTTCTTCATTTTTTGCTTTTTTGTAAGAGATTATCAAGTTGATTGACTTCTAAAACTGAGAAAAAATTTAAAATTTCTTAGAAGTCCCAGCCTTTTTATGGAATAGGGCTTATATATCTGTGCTCTATGCCCTCTTGTTAATTAGACACCTGTTTCTGGCCTAGTATCCAAAGGATAAAGTAATCCCAAGTGTATATTTCTTGGACTCTCTTTGTTTGGGAAAAAAAAGTTGTTTGGAAAAATTCTCTTTACTTGGAAAATGGAGAGGAAACTAGCATTGAATAATCGTAGGTATTTAGCTGTTTTTTTTTTTTTTTTTTTTTTGCTTTGTGTGTGTGTGTGTGTGTGTGTTAGGAATATTAGCCCTGAGCTAACATCCGATGCCAATCCTCCTCTTTTTGCTCAGGAAGATTGGCCCTGGGCTAACATCCGTGCCCATCTTCCTCTCCTTTATATGAGAGCCTGCCACAGCATGGCTTGACCACGCGGTGCGCCGGTGCGTGCCCGGGATCCGAACCTGCAAACCCCGGGCCGCCAAAGCGGAGCGTGCGCGCACTTAACCGCTACGACACTGGGCTGGCCCCAGGTATTTAGCATTTTAAAAATAATGATTTTCAAAGCCTAGTAGCGAAAAAAATGAAGGAAAGGAATCGTGAGTAGAGAACAGTGGTTTTTAAAATTGGTTAATTGTGGGGACTGTAAAATCAGATAACAGGATGAATTAAACAAGGATTATGAACCATAAATAGAATAAAAAGGAAAATCAGTGCCTGAGAGTTTTCAGGAATATTTCAGAAACAGGGTATGAATTGGGTAGGCATAGCAGGGTCTAGATTCTCAAATTGTCAAGTACAAATTACAGTGATCGTGTACTCATTAGGACTATATGCTTCCAGTTGCATTTTTCTCTTTTCCATTCTACGCATCATCGAAATAAACTTCAAATGGCAAAAATTACCCATGTTTAAAGGAACAGACTTATAGCCCAGTCTCTAGTTTTCCCGGCTTTGTTTCACAGATACACAAATGCACAAGAGGAAGTATAAAACTGGTGGGAGTTACAGTCATTTTTCCGCCTGGATTGGATTTGTTGCTCTATCTTGACTCTGATGTCTTTGTTTATTATATCAGTGTTGTTCAACAATGATCCTGCTCACTTTCAAATTTTAATTTTCTTCTTTTCAGTTTGTTCACTCATTTTTGCCAATTCAGTCATTCTACTGACCAGTTTTTAACTCTACTTTCCATCTACTTTTCAAGATACCTAGTTTTGTTTTTCCCAGATTTTCGAAAATTTGTTTTGACATTGATGTTTCAAGTTACTTGTGAGGACAGTCTTTTGGTAGAAATGCCCATCTACCCAGTTATTCCTGTCTTGCTGTGGAAAATGGTTTATTGCTACACAAACCTTCTCGTGTCACAATTTCTTGGCTCTGTATATTGAGCCCACAGGAATTCTAACCCTCCCTATAAATCACTTGCTCGGTGACTTGAGCTAAGTCATTGTATGTTTTCAGATCAGATGGAAAAATATAAATTTGCAGTTGGACAAGTAATGAATCTGCCACTTATAAGTATCAAATGTCTCTGAACCTCAGTATCTACACTATCCCTGTTAATGGGGAGAGGATACATATCCTGCACATTTTTCAGATAGCATGAGATGTGAGTATAAGAGCCTGACACAAAATAGGTGTTTATTAATTGGGGTCTTCTATAACACAACACACATATAACGTATCATACACACACAGACTTTATTTTTTTTCAGGGGATATAATTTCAGCTCTGTGCTCTTTTGTTTTTTGTATCTTTATTGAGGCAGGATTGACAAGTAAAAATTGTATATATTTAGAAGTGATGGATATGTTCATTAATTTGATTGTGGCACTCATTTCATAATGTATATGTATATTAAATCATATTGTACATCTTAAAAATAATGTTGTACAGTCAAGATATCTAGTTTTTATTGACTGAGAATCTTAGACATATTCTTTATATTTATTATAAAATTTTTTGTGTCTACTTGATTGTTATTATCCTGCTGCTCCCCACATTCCATGGAACAATGTCAGGGCTATGCTAAAAACCTAATATGGCCCTGAGCCCACTGGCTTAGGTACCAACAGATAAAAGAATTACGAGACAGCATTCTGGAAAAAAGTTTTACAGCAGCTACATGCACATTAGCTGTTCATGCCACCACTCCAAAGCCCACAGTGTTATCTGTTTGAATCTGGACAGGCTATTTGTCCCTCTTAAAGGTTTCATTTCCAAAAATAATCTTGTACTCAAAATCTCTCAGAAACTTAACCTGTGTTCCATCCATATCATAAAAAGTTACTGGTACTCTGGATATTTTTATTGATATGAGCAATGAAGTCCTTTGTCTTTGACCCAGGAGTCTTTTATCTTCTGCCAGCATCCCTTAAACTCAGTTGCATATTGGGTAAAATTTCACATCTTTTACAGTTCTTGAAAGTTTTAAACTAGAATCTTATGTAATTTCAATAATTGTCTATTTGTGTAGACTTACTTTATCTGATGGGGTAGCCACTAGCCACATGTAACTATTTACATTTAAGTTATTATTAAATATAATAGAAATTCAGTTCTTCACTCACACTAGCCACGTTTGAAATGCTCAACAGCTACAGGTAGCAATTAGCTACTCTGTTGGACAGTGCAGGTATAGAATATTCCCATCACCGGAGCGAATTTATTGGACAATGTTTATTTAAATTTATCTAGTAATTCCTATTGTATAACAATGAAAAAGTCAGCACGTTTATTCTCCTTTCCTACTCATCCTTTAACCCCCACATTTAGTTGCCCTCATATTATTTCTTAGTTTGTACCTTTCTAATGTTATTTATAGCCATATTAATTAATTTTTCAGCTTTAAGTAATATTCTTGGTGCCTAGCTTTGGAAAGTGAGAAAATCGGAAAGTTTACATTTCGTACCCTACCTTCCACCTTCCCCTTTCACATTAGATATATTTTTTCTAAACCTAAAAGTAAAGGGCTCTAAAAGGGGAGTCTTTAAAAATCCTTTTTAGTGTTCACTTCTGACTACCTGGGACTTAATTTCCCCTGGATGCTGTACTACAAGTGACTGACATTTAAGCTTTTGATTGCCGAGGCATCCATTTCAAAAGACATCCATCTTAAATAAACATATTGTTGGCTGTGTGACAAATATACTAGCAAAATAAACGGATGAGGAATTAGGCTGCCCCCACCCATGAAGTTCTCTCTTTCAGAAAGCCCTGGGTAACCTAGATAACTGACCACTTGAGTGACCCCTCTTCTCCCGTACTGTGCCCTAATTCCTGCTCTTATGTTTTAAATTAGCCAATGAAGAGTGAACCTGAAATACCCTAGACATCCCACTCTTGGACCCTAATAAGGGCAGATCTCCAAGTCTATTCTCTCTCTCTCTCCCCGCCTCTCCTCATGATCTCACTGTGTGGTCCTCAGGCATGCCATGTACCCTCCAGGACCTATGAGTAATAAATCTTATTCCTCAAAGTTCCCTGGTGGTTTGTGCTGAAGTACGTCCTGTGATCATAATAAGAACCACAAGGCAGGCCCAGCCACAGCATTGGCCCTCATGGGGGAAATGTCTGTGGGGGCTTGCTGTGAGTGATACTAGCCTGGACAAGTGCCTCAGGGATGCCTAGATGAGAGCATCACTATCAATAGTCTGGGACCAACACACAGATACTTTCTGCCAGTATTCAATAGCTCACCTGGAGCCCTTCTGTTCAGAAATTCTTCCCCTAGTAACAATGGAGATTCTCCTTGATCCAACTTGAAGATCACTTCAGGTTTTGTAAAGCAGTATAGTTTTATTTTATTTTGTTTATTTTTATTGTGGTGAGAACACTTAACATGAGATCACCCTCTTAACACATTTGTAAGTGCACAGTACAGTATTGTTAACTGTAGGCGCAATGCTGTACAGTAGATCTCTAGAACATATTCATCTTGTATAACTGAAACTTTGTACATGTTGAACAGCAACTCCCCATTTCTCCTCTCCAAGCCCTTGGCAACTGCCACACTCCTCTCTGTCTCTATGAGTTTATTTTATATTCCTCATGTAAGTGAGATCATGCAGATGTTGTCCTCTCATGACTGGAATATTTCATTTACGGTAATGTCTCCCACGTTCATCCGTGTTGCCACATTTGGCAAGATTCTCTTCCTTTTTGAAAAAAATTTAATTGAGGTCATAATAGTTTATAACATTGTGAAATTTCAGTTGCACTCTATTATTTGTCAATCACCATATATCTGTGCCCCTTTACCCCTTATGCCCACCCTCCAACCCCCTGCCCGTCTGGTAACCACTAATCTGTTCTCTTTGTCCGTGTGTTTGTTTATCTTGCACATGAATGAAATCATACAGTGTTTGTCTTTCTCTGTCTGGCTTATTTCACTTAACGTAATACCCTCAAGGTCCATCCATGTTGTTGCAAATGGGACGATTTTGTCTTTTTTTATGGCTGAGTGGCATTCCATTGTTTATGTATATGTATGTGTGCATATATATATATATACACGATATTTATCCATTTGTCAGTTTTTGGGCACTTGGGTTGCTTCCACACCTTGGCTGTTGTGAATAATGCTGCAATGAACATAAGGGTGCATAAGTCTCTTTGAATTGTTGACTTCAAGTTCTTTGGATCAATACCTAGTAGTGGGATAGCTGGGTCGTATGGTATTTCTATTTTTAATTTTTTGAGAAATCTCCATACTGTTTTCCATAAGTGGCTGCACCAGTTTTGCATTCCCACCAGCAGTGTTTGAGGGCTCCCTTTTCTCCACATCCTCTCGAACATTTGTTTTTTTTTTGTCTTGGTAATTATAGCCATTCTAACAAGTATAAGGTGATATCTCGTTGTAGTTTTGATTTGCATTTCCCTAGTGATTAGTGATGTTGAACATCTTTTCATGTGCCTGTTGGCCATCTGTATATCTTCTTTGGAAAAATGTCTGTTCACATCCCCTGCCCACTTTTTGATCGGGTTGTTTGTTTTTTTGTTGTTGAGTTGTATGAGTTCTTTATATATTTTGGAGATTAACTCCTTGTCGGATATGTGATTTGCAAATATTTTCTCCCAGTTGGTGGGTTGTCTTTTTGTTTTATTCCTGGTTTCCTTTGCCTTGCAGAAGCTCTTTAGTCTGACGTAGTCCCATTTGTTTACTTTTTCTTTTGTTTCCCTTGCCCACGTAGACATGGTATTTGAAAAGATCCTTCTAAGACCGATGTCAAAGGGTGTACTGCCTATAATTTCTTCTAGGAGTTTTATGGTTTCACATCTTACCTTCAAGTCTTTAATCCATTTTGAGTTAATTTTTGCATATGGCAAAAGATAATGGTCTACTTTCATTCTTTTGCACGTGGCTGTCCAGTTTTCCCAACCACATTTATTGAAGAGACTTTCTTTTCTCCATTGTTTGTTCTTGGCTCCTTTGTCAAAGATTAGCTGTCCATAGATGTGTGGTTTTATTTCTGGGTTTTCAATTCTGCTCCACTGATCTGTGTGTCTGTTTTTGTACCAGTACCATGCTGTTTTGATTGCTATAGCTTTGTAGTATATTTTGAGGTCAGGGATTGTGAGGCCTCCAGCTTTGTTCTTTTTTCTCAGGATTGCTTTAGCTATTCAGGGTCTTTTGTTGCCCCATACGAATTTTAAGATTCTTTGTTCTATTTCCGTGAAGAATGTCACTGGGATTCCGATTGGGATTGCATTGAATCTATAGATTGCTTTAGGTAGTATGGACATTTTAACTATGTTTGTTCTTCCAATCCTTGTACATGGAATGTCATTCCATTTCTTTATGTCATCATCGATTTCTTTCGATAATGTCTATTAGGTTTCATTGTATAGGTCTTTCACCTCCTTGGTTAAATTTATTTCTAGATATTTTATTCTTTTTTTTGTACTTGTAAATGGGATTGCATTCTTGAGTTGTCTTTCTGTTAGTTTGTTATTAGTGTACAGAAATGCAACTGATTTTTGTACGTTGATTTTGTACCCTGCAACTTTGCTACAGTTGTTGGTTATTTCTATTAGTTTTCCAATGGATTCTTTAGGGTTTTCTATGTATAAAACCATGCCATCTGCAAACAGTGAGAGTTTCACCTCTTCCTCGCCAATTTGGATACCTTCTATTTCTTTTTCTTGCGTAATTGCTCTGTCCAAAACCTGCAGTACAACATTGAAGAAGTGTGGCGGGAGTGGACACCCTTGTCTTGTTCCTGTTCTCAGAGGGATAGCTCTCAATTTTTCCCTGTTGAGCATGATGTTGGCTGTGGGTTTGTCATATATGGCCTTTATTATATGGAGGTACTTTCCTACCATACCCATTTTGTTGAGAGTTTTTATCATAAATGGATGTTGGATCTTGTCAAATGCTTTCTCTGCATCTATTGAGATGATCATGTGGTTTTTATTCCTCATTTTGTTGATGTGATGTATCACATTGATTGATTTGTGGATGTTGAACCATCCCTGTGTCCCTGGTATAAATCCCACTTGATCATGGTGTATGATCCTTTTAATGTATTGCTGTATTCAGTTTGCCAATATTTTGTTGAGGATTTTTGCATTTATCTTCATCAGCAATATTGGCCTGTAATTTTCCTCCTTTGTGTTGTCCTTGTCTGGCTTTGGGATCAGGGTGATGTTGGCCTCGTAGAATGTGTTAGGAAGTCTTCTGTCTTCTTCAATTTTTTGGAATAGTTTGAGAAGGATAGGTATTAAATCTTCTTTGAATGTTTGATAGGAGTCTCCAGAGAAGCCATCTGGTCGTGGACTTTATTTTTTGGGAGGTTTTTGATGACTGTTTCGATCTCTTTACTTGTGATTTGTCTATTCAGATTCTCTTTTTCGTCTTGATTAAGTTTTAGGAGGTTGTATGAGTCTAAGAATTTATCCATTTCTTCTAGATTGTCCAATTTGTTGGCATATAGGTTTTCATAGTATTCTCTTCTAATCCTTTGTATTTCTGTGCTATCCGTTGTAATTTCTCCTCTTTCATTTCTAATTTTATTTATTTGAGCCTTCTCTCTTTTTTCCTTAGTGAGTCTGGCTAAGGGTTTGTCAATTTTGTTTATCTTCTCAAAGAACCACCTCTTGGTTTCATTGATCCTTTCTACTTTTTTTTTGTTTGTTTCAATTTCATTTATTTCTGCTATAATTTTTATTATTTCTCTCCTTCTGCTGACTTTGGGCTTTGTGTTTGTTCTTCTTTCTCTAGTTCTGTTAGGTGTAGTTTAAGATTGCTTATTTGAGATTTTTCTTGTTTGTTGAGGTGGGCCTGTATTGCTACGAATTTCCCTCTTAAGACCACTTTTGCTGCATCCCATATGAGTTGGTATGGTGTATTTTCATTTTCATTTGTCTCCATATATTTTTTGATTTCTCCTGTAATTTCTTCATTGATCCATTGGTTGTTCAGTAGCATGTTGTTTAGTCTCCACATATTTGTCACTTTCCCAGCTTTTTTCTTGTAGTTGATTTCTAGTTTCATAGCATTATGGTTGGAAAAGATGCTTGATATGATTTCAACCTTCTTAAATTTATTGAGGCTTGCCTTGTTTCCCAACATATGGTCTGTCCCAACATATGTTGGGAAACACTGAGAATGTTCCATGTGCACTGTCCGTATGTTGGGAAACATTGAGGCTGTCCCATGTGCACTTGAGAAGAATGTGTATTCTGCTGTTTTTGGATGGAGTGTTCTATACATACCTGTTAAGTCCATCTGCTCTAGTTTTTCATTTAATTCCACTATTTCCTTGTTGACTTTCTGTCTGGATGATCTATCCATTGATGTAAGTGGAGTGTTGAGGTCCCCTACTATTATCGTGTTGCTGTTAATTTCTCCTTTTAGGTCTGTTAATAGTTGCTTTATGTATTTTGGTGCTCCTGTGTTGGGTGCATATATATATTGATAAGTGTTATGTCTTCTTGGTGGAGTGTCCCTTTTATCATTATATACTGCCCCTCTTTGTCTCTCATTGCCTTTTTTATTTTGAAGTCTGCTTTGTCTGATGTTAAGTATGGGAACACCAGCTTTCTTTTGTTTGCCTTTAGCTTGGAGTATCGTCTTCCATCCCTTCACTCTGAGCCTGTGTTGTCTTTAGAGCTGAAATGTGTTTCCTGGAGGCAGCATATTGTTGGGTCTTGTTTTTTAATCCATCCAGCCACTCTGTGTCTTTTGATTGGAGGATTCAATCCATTTACATTTAGAGTGATTATTGATATATGAGGGCTTAATACTGCCATTTTATCTCTTGTTTTCGAGTTGTTCTTTATTTCCCTTATTTCTCGTCCCATGTATTTCCGACTGCCAATTCAGTTTGGTGGTTCTCTGTGATGGTTTTCTCTTTATTTATGATTTGTGTCTCTGTTCTGATTTTTTGTTTAGTGGTTACAGTGAGGTTTGTATAAAAGAGCTTGTAGATGAGATAGTCCATTTTCTGATAGCCTCTTATTTCCTTAGTCTAAGCAGGTTCCATCCCTTTCCTCTTCCCCATCTAAGTTATTGTTGTCACAACTTACTCCATTTTGTGTTGTGAGTTTGTGATTAAAATGAAGTGATTATAGTTATTTTTGACGTTTCCCTTCCCTTTATCTTTAATGTTATAATTAAGTGTTTGCTAAACTGTTCTGATAGAGAGCTTTAATTTTCTGATTTTTCTGTCTATTTATCTCCTTGCTCAAGACTTTGTAAACCCTTTCTTTTTTTTTTTTTCAGGTATGAGGGCCTTCATGATCATTTCTTGTGGGGGGCAGGGTCTTGTGGCAATGAACTCCCTCAGCTTTTGTTTATCTGGGAAAGTTTTTATTTCTCTGTCGTATCTGAAGGATGTTTTTGCTGGATAGAGTATTCTTGGCTGAAACTTTTTGTCTTTCAGAATTTCGATTATATCATTCCACTCTCTCCTAGCCTGTGAGGTTTCTGCTGAGAAATCCACTGAAACCCTGACAGGGGTTCCTTCGTAGGTTATTTTCTTCTGCTTGCTGCCCTTAATATTCTTTCTTTGTCATTGACTTTTGCCCGTTTTACTAATATATGCCTAGGAGAAGGTCTTTTTACATTGATGTAGTTAGGAGTTCTGTTGGCTTCATTTACATGTAATTCCAGCTCCTTCCCCAGGTTTTGGAAGTTCTCAGCTATTATTTCTTTGGACAACCTCTCTTCTCCTCTCTCTCTCTCTTCTCCCTCTGGAACACCTATAATGCTTATGTTGCATTTCCTAATTGAGTCGGATATTTCTTGGAGAATTTCTTCATTTCTTTTTGGTCTTGGTTCTCTCTCTTCCTCCATCTGAAGCATGTCTATATTTCTGTCCTCTAAATTACTAATTCTGTCCTCCATAATATCAGCTCTGTTATTTAAGGACTCCAGATTTTTCTTTATCTCATTCATCTCCAACATTTCCGATTTTTTTAAATACTTTCAATCTCTTTTGTGAAGAATTCCCTCTGTTCATTAATTTTATTCCTGAGCTCCTTGAACTGTCTTTCTGAGTTTTCTTGTAACTCATTGAGTTTCTTCGTGATAACTATTTTGAATTCTCTGCCATTTAGACTGTAAATTTCTGTGACTTCAGGATTGACTTCTGGGTACTTGTCATTTTCCTTCTGGTCTGGAGTGTTAATGTACCTCTTCATGCTATTTGATGGGGTGGACTTGTGCTGTCACATAGTGGTAGTATCTGGTTGCAGATTCCACCTGCCACCACTGGGGGGCAGGAGCTGTGTATTCTGAGCCCACCGTGACCCCTGGAAGCTGTGCCTGTCTGTTGGAAGCTGTGCCGACAGGGCGCATCTGCATTTGCCCACTGGCTGCCGCTGCTTTACACACAAAGGCATGCGGGTGCTTTGACGAGGGTCCCCCACGCTGGCCAACTGGCTGAGCTGGTGCACCGGGGGGAGGAGGGAAATGTTGCTGACTTTCACATGCAATCCCGGGCACTCCTGCTCTGCACTTGCTGTCTGCCCTCCTGGGCTGCCTGTCTTGGTGAAGACAGCCCCACGATTGCTTAGCCTCCTCGGTGTGGAGTGTTCCTACAGGCTGGGAGGCAACTCCAAGAGCAAAGGGGTTCCTGCGGAGGGCTGCCCTTCCCCCCCTCCTCTCAGAGTCACCTGCTGGCTGCCACATGTGGTCCCATGCTCTAGATCACTGCCATTCAGAAGGGAGAGGAGATCCCTTTACCTCCTTCTACTCCCTCCCTGGGGGGTCCAGCACCTCCACCTTCAGACATATGGCTGCGTGGATCTCTCAGACGTCTATTGTGTTGTGTGAATGTCCTCTGGTGGTTTATGAATGTCCTTTTCATTGTATCTTAGTGGGGAGAGATTAAGGGAAGAGTTCACTCTGCCATGATGCTGATGTCACTCCCCCATCCTTTTTAAGGCTGAATAATATTCCGTTGTGTGTATATCCCAGATTTTCTTTATCTATTCATCCATCCATGGACATTTATGTTATGTCCAAATCTTGCCTCTTGTGAATAGTGCTGCAATGAACATGGAAGTGCAGGTATCTGTTTGAGAGAGAAGAGAGGGCTTAACAAATATGTCAAGTAGTAACGACTAAAAGTTTTCCAAAAAAGGTGGAAACTATAAAGCCACAGATACAAAAAGGTACATGAACCCCAAGTAATTAAGTGTCAAAGATAGTCATACTGGACAGAAAGCAAGACCAAACTATATGCCATCTACAAGAAACTCATTTTAAATATTTAGATATAGATAGGTTAGAAGCAAAAGGATGCAAAAAATTATAGCATGGAAATACTAAACAAAAGAAAGTTGGAGTGGCTACATCAATATCAAATACAATGAAGTTCAGAAAAGTGAATATTACCAGGCATAAAGAAAACATTGCACAATGATTAAGGGGACAATTCAAGAGGAGTACATAACAAATCTAAATATTTATGCACCAAGTTACAGAGCTTTAAAATACATTAAACAAATCTATAGTGCAGAAAGAAGTAGACAAATCTGCAATTAAAGAGTGGAGATTTCAACACTTCCTGGTCAAGAATTGATAGAAAAAGTAGGAAGAAATGTGTAGGGGCACAGCTCCATTATGGCACCCTCTGTACAAGTATCCGTGTAAGACATGCAACAAAAGTTTGAACCACAGGTAATCTGAGTTTTGACATAACATCTTGTGATTCTCCTGGAACATAGGATGGGCAGCTTGTGGGGAGCTACCTTGAGGCCATTATTCATTTGCCTCCCTAACTCCCCTGGGAGGCTGTTATGAGACACTTTTTCATTGCCTATTGGTATGAGCTATGCAGCTTTCTGTCTACTTCTCCCCTCCCATTTTATACCACTTAGCTGCCATCTAGAGTTGGTCCCTCAGGAATGGGGTATCCCTCAAATTTTGTTGCAATCATCTGGCCACTTTCATTTTAGTGACATCCTTTTTGGTGTGTGAGAAAAGGGCTGAGGTTCTGGCACCTTTGACTATGCTTCCTTTTGTTGTCTATGTAAGTAATAAATTGTCTGAATATGAAAGCGGTTTGTTGTATCTTTGCAGACTGAATATGCCAGCTTTTGGCCTTGCCTGCTGTGTGTGCTTGACAAATGTGACCCCACTCAACATGATTCATAAAGTTTCAATGCCCCTTTAGAAGACAGGGGCCAAGTGGGCAAGATTAGGAGATAACATAGATTTTCTGGGATCTGGTAGTGCATGATCCCACCTACATGATGGGTGAGAGAGAAGAGGGAGGATGAGAGTTCTCCAAACAAGGGATTTGGTGGGCCAGGTTAGGAGACATAAGACTCCCCAAGATCTAGTCTTGCATGGGATTGACATGCAAGTTGGATTAGGGGAATGACACAAAAGTTCCTGAGATATGGTAGTGCATGCTTTCTCCTAAGTATTGGACAAGCAGAGAGGGGAAATCTTCCATCCCCTTTTATACCTGTTTGGGGCCTGCATGGGTCAAGTTAGGGGATATGAGAGGACTCCCTCAGATCTGATAGCATATGCTGCTTTTTGACATATGTTTGGAGTTAAGCAGCTAGAGGTTGGATTGAAACCAGCCACCAATTGATGCTATAAATTGTTAAGTGTATTTGTTCCTCCCAACTGAGGAAAGCCTTGGAGTACAGGGCTTCCCTGGTGAATCCTAGCAAATATTTTAAAGAAGAATTAACACCAATCCTTCTCGAGCTCTTCTAAAAAGTGAAGGAGGAGGGAATACTTCCTCATTCATTGAGGCCAGCATTACCCTGATACCAAAGCCAGCTTTGTATCTTTGTATCCTGATATAATGATAGTATAAGAAAAGAAAGCCACAGACCATTATCCCTTATGAATGTTGATGCAAAAATCATCAAGAAAATATTAGCAAACTGAATTCAGCTACCTATTAAAAGTATTATACACTTATGACCAAGTAGGATCTACTCCTAGAATACAAGGATGGTTCAAGTTATGAAATTCAATCAATTTCATACACCACACTCCCAGAAGGAAGAGAAAAAAAGAAACACATTTCAATTGATGCATAAAAAGTATTGGACAAAATTCAACACCATCTCATGACTAAAAATCTTGATAAATGAGGAATAGAAGGAAATTTCTTCAGCATCATAAAGGCTATCTATGAAAAATCCACAGCTAACACGATACTTGTTAGTACAAGATTGAAAGCTTTCCCCCTAAGATCGGAAAAAAGACAAGGATGCCTGCTTTTGCCACTTCTACTCAACAGAGTATTGTATGTTCTGGCTAGAGCAATTGGGAAAGAAAAAGAAATAAAAGCAGTCCAAATTGGAAAGGAAATAGCAAAATAATCTCTGTTCACAGAAAACATGATCTTTATGTATAAAACCCTAAAGATTCCACACAAAAAAAAGCCTGTGAGAGCTAACACAGAAATTCAACAAAGTTGCAAGATACAAAATCAATACACAAAATCAGTTGAATTTCTGTACGCTAACAATGAACAATGTGAAAAGGAGATAAGAAAAACAATTCCATTTACAATAGCATGAAAAAGAATAAAATGCTTAGGAATAAATGTGACAAGGAGGTGAAAGACTTCTACGCTAAAAACCACAAAATGTTGCTGAAAGCCATTAAAGAAGATGTAAATAAATGGAACGACATCCTGTATCCCTGGGTCAGAAGAGTTAATATCATTAAGATCATAATACTCCCAAAGCTATCCACAGATTCAATGTGATCTCTATCAAAATCCCCATGACGTTCCTGTGGAAATAGAAAAAACATCCTAAAATTCACGTGGATTCTCAAGGGACCCTGAGTAGTCAAAGCAGTGTTGACAAAGAACAAAGTTGTAGGCCTCACACTTGCTGATTTCAAAACTTACTACAAAGCTACAGAAATCAAAACAGTGTGGTACTAGCATTAGGACAGACATCTAGACCAGTGGAATAGAATACAGAGCTCAGAAAAGAAATCCTTGCTTATATGGTTATTTTATTTTCAACAAGGATGCCAAGACTATTCAATGGGGGCAAGGACAGTCTTTTCAGCAAATGGTGCTGGAAAAACTGGGTATACACCTGCAAACGAATGAATTGGTTCCTTATCTCCCATCACATACAAAAATTAACTCAAAATGAATCAAAGACCTAAATGTAAGGGCCAAAACCATACGTCTCTTAGAAGAAAACATAGGGGAAAATCTTCACAACATTGGATTTGGTGATGTTCTTGGATTTGACACCAAAAACACAGGCAACAAAATAAAAGAATAGATAAATTGGACTTCCTCAGAATTTTAAAACTTTATGTATCAAAGGATACTATCAAGAGAGTGAAAAGGCAACTCAGAATGGGTGAAAATGTTGGCAAATCATATATCTGATAGGAGTCTAATATCCAGAATATATAAAGAACTCCTGCAATCAACAACAAAACAAACAACCCAATTAAGAAATGGGTAAAGGACTTGAATAGACATTTCTCCAAAGAAGATATATGAATGGCCTGTAAGCACATGACAAGATGTTCAACGTTACGAGTCATTAGGGAGATGCAAATGCATACGATTAGAAACCAATTCACACCCATTTAGGATGGCTGTTATTGAAAAAAACATAAAATAACAAGTGTTGATGAGGAGTAATTGGAAGCCTTGTGCATTGCTGATGGAAATGTAAAGTGGTGCAACCTCTGTGGAAGACAGTTTGGCAGTTCCTCAAAAAGTTATACATAATAAAATTAGCATATGATTCAGCAATTCCACTTCTAGGTATATACTCAAAAAGAACTGAAAGCAGAGACTCAAACAGATACTTGTACACCAATATTCATAGTAGCATTATTCACAATAGACAAAAGTTGGAAGCAACACAAGTGTCTATCGATGGGTGAATGGACAACTAAGATGTGATGTATACGTACCATGGAATGTCATTCAGCGTTAAAAAAGAATGGAACTCTGATACTTTTTAGAACATGGATGAACCTTGAAATATTATGATAAGTGAAATAAGCCAGATACAAAAGGACAGATATCGTAGGGCTCCACTAATATGAAATACCTAGAATAGGTAAATCCATAGAAGCAGAAAGTAGAACACAGATTACTGCTACGTATGGGTCTATGCACCACCGCACCACCACAGATCTCTACTTTTTTTCACCTGGATGATGAAAATAGTAAGAGTAGGAATGTAAAGAGTCTTTAATCTTGCCTCTAAAGCCCTCTAAAAGGACTCTCTTGAATTATATTAACATGAGAAATGTGACTCCTAGGCTAGAGATAGAAGGAGTGGGGAATTATTGTTTTATGAGTACAGAGTTTCTGTTTGAGGTGATGAACAATTTCTGGAAATGGATAGTAGTGGTGGTTGCATAACATTGTGAATGTACTTAATGTCACTGAATTGTACACTTAAAATGGTTAAAATGGTAAATTTGATGTTGTGTATAATTTACTATAGTAAAAAAAAAAGTTAAATAAAGACATTTAGAAAGAAAGAAAACATGGCATGTGTCTTAGAGGTAGCATGTCTTTCTTTTCCAAAGGGTCTATGTAGACTTACCAGATTTTTTATGCTTTCTTTTCCCAATTTTTAAGTTATTTTCCTCCCAAGGGATTGCAGGATAAAATTCATTTCAATTTCTGGAGACTTCTTTAACCGATGAGCAAAGTTTCCCTTTACGCTAGGTAACATTTTGATCTTCAGAGCTCTCATGGTTAAAAGAACATATATATCAAAACAAAAATAAGATGGAAATTACTGGTTATTTGTTTGCCCTTAGCACCAAGAAAAGGGCATCAGATGTTAGAGACTTAGCAATAAAGTTTTTTGCATTAATCTGAATATATGCATTATGTGTTGGTGTGTGTATCTCAACTTACCTTTTTAAAAGATTCAAAACCCCCCTTTCCCATGAAATCAGTGTTATGCATGGGTTTTCATACAAGCCTTAAGGTCTAAGTGAAATATTGTACATTTGTAATTCAAAATATTGTCATAAAATAGTGCATTTATTGAGGCCTAGCAAATGGCTACTTAAAACCAAAAGTAAATACAAAGCTGTGCTTACTGGTGGGAGCTGCTCCCTCTGCCCACTCCATGAGCTTCCAGCTGTGAAGATGCTCTCTGGGCAACTACCAAGTAGCTCCTGAAGTGCCTGTATAAACTCATTGGTCTATGTTTCTGTTAAAAAGTGCCTAACAGAGTTTGAGAAAAAATTGTAGTGAAGAGGAAAAACTAGGTTATGTTGTGAGTGAGGCTCTGAGCTGATTAATTGTCTGTGTTGTTCTAAAAATGTGTAATTGGAATTCATATGTTGCACGTTTGAACTGTAAATGCTTAAAAAGTGTTAAAAATCCCTCTAACGTCCAAAGTTTTCACTGTATAAGTGATATCTTGTTGGTTGGCAATTTAAAAATCTTTTTCAGTGGCCTTGGCTGCCCATTAGCAGGAGTAACTGATAAGCCCCAACAAACTTCAAGGGCATGCTTTGACTGTACTTGCGAAATTTCTTGAAACAATTGTAGGTGGACTCATAACACTGAATCCTTCTGATAAAGAAAACAGTGCTGTCTTTTACAAAGTAAAGAATTCTCGCAACACAAAAGTTGTAACCTCTGTAAAAAGTTGGTCCATTTTGGTTGCAGTAAAAGAGGCCACGCTACAGGGCCTTTGGCCCCACCTACTCCTGATAGATTGACTAGATCAAACTTTTAACCCCTTTGTCCCAGGGGCTGATAAGATCACAGTGCCTTTTTGGAAAAAAGACTGGCAGGATCCTGCAGGCCAGCTACCTCAGTATGGAATAGGAGTCTGGCAACTGGTACTACATCTGGTTGCTGAAGTGTTCGGTGACAAGGGGACAAGTGGTTTTTGACTGTCATGCATTAGACACCTGATGAGTTGTGTCAATGGTTAGAGTTAGAGAACAAGTGGGGTGGATCCCACTAAGTTTAAAAAAAAAAAAACAAAACATGGTTCTTGCTCACCCTTCTGCACTACCCAGAAAGAGAATCCACTTCCCTCTGAACCACAGTGGTAACTACAGGTAAAATGCTCCCTAGTGATCGAAGGAACTTTAGAGATGAAGTGAGGTGTACTCTTAAAACGAGTGGAAAAAGGGAAATTGGAGAGAGATTTGGGCAAAGCCCCAATGAGACTGTGGAAATTTGGCTCATCTGGCTAGCAGATAAAGGAGCCGTGCAAGTTTTGCTGGATGACAAAGCGTGGATTTCAATCAGTTGCCAAGTAAGCAACACCATGCTCCAAGCCACCATGCCCACCACCACCTTGGCTGGTGACATGAGCAGGAAGAAGAACATGTAAAGACTGATCAGGGCTTTTCAAAGTGGGTCTTTGCATCCATAATGAAACAGTAGGGTACCTGACGTGATTCTGTCATCTGATGAGCGCCGTGGATGACAACAGAGGAAGCTGAAACTTCCCTTAGGGCCACTGTAACCCTGATCTGGACTTATAATGGGAAACATGAGCTTCCAGATAATGGAGTAGTCACCTAGGGTCAGACTGATCAGCTTGTTCAATTGACGCTACCAGATTATCTGGGAACATTTTCTTTTGTGCCCCGGAGATAGCCTCCAAAAAACTATTTAACTACTGGGCAACAAGTTCCCAAGAATGGAAGCTTGGACACAGGCCGTGGTAAGTATTGTTCAGGCTAAGGGGGGAGAAAAGGAAACCAAATAAACGTCAGGACCACATGCACCTGGTTAGTAAGCCAAGGGGTTCCAAAAGCGGAAACTAATAGTTTGTCTTTAGAAACCAAAAAGAGAAATAACTTGGGAAACTCTCAAATACTTGGAAAATAAACAGCATACTTCTATATAATCAATGCATTAAAGAGGAAACCAGAATGAAAAAATTAATATCTTGACCTAAATAAAAATGAAAACAGCATACCAAAATTTGTGAGATTCAGCTAAAGGAGTACCTGGAGGAAAATTTATAGGTTCAGTTGTGTATATTAGCAAAGAAGAAAGATATAGATAACTGTTCTAGCCTCCACCTTAAAAAGCTAGAAAGAAGGTCCGGGCCCGGTGGCATAGTGGTTAAGTTCATGCGTTCTGCTTCGGCGGCCTGGGGTTCGTAGGTTCGGATCCCAGGTGCGGACCTATGCACCACTTATCAAGCCATGCTGTGGCAGGCCTCCCACATAAAATAGAGGAAGATGGGCACAGATGTTAGCTCAGGGCCAATCTTCCTCAGCAAAAAGAGGAGGATTGGCAACAGGTGTTAGCTCAGGGCTAATCTTCCTCACCAAAAAAAAAAAAATCTAGAAAGAGTAAATTAAACTCAAATTAATAGAAGATGTGAAAGCATAAAGATAAGCACTAAAAACTAAGAAGTAAAAGACAGAAAAGCAATGGAGAGAAATTGATGAAACTAAAACCTGTTTCTTTGAAAAGAGCAATACACTTGATAAACTTCTAGCCAGAGTGATCAGAAAAAATGAAGGAAGACACAAATTACACAAAATAGGAAGGATAGAGGGTATCACTACAGATCCTACAGACATTAAATGGGTAATAGGTACATTATGAACAATGTTATACTAATAATTCAATTTCATAGATGAAATGAACAAGTTCTTTGAACAGCATAATCAAGCAAGTTCACTCAAGAAGAAATAGATACCATGAATAGCACTATTATCTATTAAAGAAATTTAACTCATAATGGAAATCACATACCAAGACCACTGTTTTCATTCTTTCCACCAAGAAAAGTCCAGACCAAGATGGCTTTAATGGTGAGTTCTACCAAACTTTAAAAAAAGAAACAATGCCAACTCCACACAAACATTTAGACACAAATGCCACACTCTTTTGATTAATGTAGATTTGTATTAAGACATAGCCTCCAAAACAAATTGGAAGTACACTCTGGGGAGGGTGTGGGAAGGCAGAGCTTACAAAGGCAAAAACCATAGACCACAGGGATTGTTTTGAAAGCCCTCTGATTCGTTGGTTCCCCTATAGATACTGATATTCTAAAATCAGCCATATCAGGCTTCTGGCCATCCATCAGTAAGGGACACTCAGTTTCAGGGACAAGTTGTGGTTTCTCTGAGAACAGAGTACGTGACTGCACCTCAGTCCTGGTGTGGCTGCTTGACTCTGTTTTGTTTTAGGTCCTGGTTAGCCACACAGAGTCCATTTTTGGGATCCTCTATCTTTTGTTTTAATTCTACACTTCCCTCTTTTGATTGAAACCTGCCACAGGCAGTGTTGATGATCAATTTGGTGTTTGTCTCATTTCGGTGCCTAAGTGGCCTCTGCCTGCCTTGGGTCCATCTAGTCCCATGGAGGGACTCGTGGGCTTAGTGGGACTCAGTTATCCAATCAAGTAACTTGGGCCATGCAGGGCAGGGGTCCAGCCAGGTACCTGTTACAGGTCAGTTAAGGTCTCAGAGTGGAAGTGTGTGGAGGTTCTGGCATTAGTTGCATCGAGGGTCTGAAGGTGTTGAGTCATCATGATTTGGGTAGCAGTTTCCCAAAGGCATTTGTGGAAGCAAGCCAGAGTTGTTTTAAAGAACAGCCAGATGCTTAGTCCTAAAACCAACAATAATGTGAGGACCTGGAGACCCAATCTTAAAAGTGAACCCAGACCTGAGGGTAACCAACTAAAAAGACCTGGAAAGCAGGAACGGGGGAAATAGGAATGCCTAATAAATTGTTTCAAAGCTTTCCAGTCTGTGCCCTGGAGGGGAGAAATCCACCAAGGTAATCTAGATGAACTAGAAAGGGAGAGTTGCCCACGTACCCAACAGTTAGATTGATTTTTACGTGTAGTGAAGGAATGAGCCCATTATAAAAAGACATTGCTATCAGAGGCCCATTCAGATGTGGATTGGAAAAACGAACACAGTATCAGAAAAATCTTAAGTGACATTTGAAGAATATGATGATGGTAATATTAAATAGTCGTGGAAGTGGATATACAGGTCTGGTCCGGGATCTTGGGATGGCTGTCTATAACAGATGTTGGCTACTTCTCTTCCTGGAAGTTGTTACTGCGAGTCAGCTTTATTATGGTGTCTGAAAGCAGAGTGGATTTCCAGTCATCTGAAGGAGTTGGTAAGGCCCTTTCCAATAGGGCTCAAGGGCTCTTTTCCTCTGATGATGTTTCCAGATATCCAGTCACCAGGCTCTAGACTGTGATCAATGGGATCCTTTAAATTGGAATCTGGGAAAGCTTCTTTATCCTGTTGATGGTAGGCTTGAGTATAAGATATTAGAGACTTACAGTAACTGGTCATGCTAGCATAAGACAACAAGGGATCAGCAGAAGGTTGTACACCAACAGACATTGATCTGCTGGTGATCATCCCACATGGAGTCAGTTCATATTTTCCAAAGAGGGCATTGCAAACAGTCAGCAAGACCAAAGGCAATACCTTAGGCCAAGGGAGTCTGCTCTATAGGTATTTAACAAAACCTCCAAGACAATTAACGGGACTAGAACCCAACATCTACAAAAGTGTAACATAATTTTTTTCTCCACAATTACCCTCATTTTTTTTTTTTTACCAAAGATAATCACAGTAAAACTAATTTGTTTATATTAAAAATTTGGCCTGATTGTTATCTATATAAGTGAAAATAAGAATATTCACTGAGAGTTTCTCAATTCTGGAGGGATCAGGTAGGGAGAAAAAGTAAATGCTTTATCCTTGTTCACAAAGGTATATCTTACCAAATTGTTGATAGCTTAGGAAAAAGATTTCTTTAAATCTGGAAAAATAAAACATCAGAGCATCTTCCTTGGTTTATGTAGTCCTATTTAATTAATTGGTTTATGTGATCCTATTTAATTAACATTCATTCTTGACTTTTTGTTAGCAGTTTCTTTTGTTTGAAACCAGCAACTTCTCTGTTAAAATTCTGTAATTTCTTACCCAGTTCAGTTTCATGATCTGAAAGTTTATCAGAAACCTGTATTCTAGAGTAAGTGTCAGAGTCCTTTCCATGAATCGCTCTGAAGACAAAACATTTGTAAAAGCATCAGAGTAAAACCATAATTCTCTAGAGATGACAAAAGATTTAATATTATAATGCAATTGACAAGGAAATTCAGTTATTTCTGTGACATGTAACATTTTATGATAACTACAATTACAAATGATAACATTATATCAGGAGGTATTAGAAATTTTAAAAATTTCATATAATTTTTAAAATGTTTATATTAGTAATATAAATGTATGCAAAGATATCTATAAAGGAGGCTTAGCATCGCTTATTTGACAATGCTTCCCATGCAGTTTAACATACCAAATCAACTTAATTAGTTTAATATTTCCCCTTTTATAAGAAGAGAGAAGAAATTCTTTGAGAAGTCCCAGGAGCCCACTGGAAATTCTCAAAGTTGCTTTCAAGTCAAAAGAAAGACTTTATTTTGAATTTGAATTTTGGGAAGTTTGTCAAAAATATCAAAAGGTTTCAGAACATTTGGTCAAATAGGATCGTAGGTCACTGTGAAACAATGCCTAGTTATCCATTTAACTTTGGTGACAATTAAAGATTTTCAGGCAAATACAGAAATTTAAATAAGAAAAACCTTAGCTCTTGTGATTAAAGTCCTGACCAAAACAATACAGAAAGTTTACTTTGATAAAACATAAAACCCCTGCCTCTTTGGTAGACTACTCAAGGGTAAAAAACAAAACAAAACAAAAACAAAAACAACAAAACCTTTTATAATCTCTTAATCAAGAGCAGACTAAAAGTTCCAGAAAATCATCCTTTTAGGAGAGAGGAGACCAAATTCTAATTTTGCCCTGGCTTACTTTTGATATTTAAACTTATTTACTTAATTGAATTCATTTAATCTTAGCCAACTTGACCATGCATAAAACTGTTTGCTGGGGGTTTTCTTCCATAAAATTACTATAACTTCTTTTTTTTTTACCTTCAGAATTCATCCCATGCCCTCTTTCTTTCCTAGTATTTTAGGACAAATTTACTTTCTTTCTTTTTTTTTTTTTTTGTGAAGCAGATCAGCCCTGAGCTAACATCCATGCCAATCCTCCTCTTTTTGCTGAGGACGACTGGCCCTGGGTAACATCTGTGCCCATCTTCCTCCACTTTATATGGGACGCCGCCACAGCATGGCTTGGCACGCGGTGCATCGGTGCACACCCGGGATCCGAACCCAGGCTGCCAGCAGTGGAGCGCGTGCACTTAAGCACTATGCCACACGGCCGGCTCCCAAATTTACCTTCTTAACAAAACAAATAAACATATCTTCATTCCTTATACCTTCTTTATGGAAAGTATACATCTTACTTTCCTTGTACATGGGGATGTTTCCCTTATTAAATTTTAATAGCTTTAATCTCACATAATAATTGGAATTTTTAACCCCTAAAAGCCCTAATTTTTAGTAAAATCTAAGAAGTAAGCTATTATGAACTGTCTTTTACATTAGCATTCTGTGGATTGGCAGACTTATAAAATACCTTCTAGAAACGTATACTTTCTCATAGAAAATTTGTCAGTGTGGCACAAAACATATTTATTAATAAACCCAAATATTTTAACTTTTTCTGTAATAAGAAGCCAAAAGTAGATAAACCTATGTTTAGTAATTAATGTCTGATACTTTATCTTATTTGGAAATGATCTAGATACTTACTAAATTTTTATCATTTAATTTAATTTAGCAAAACTCCAAGATTTCAAGTTACCAAAAGTTTTTGAAGTTATTTTTAAGTACATATACCACAAGACATAATTATTGTTAAAAGGTTTACCTTAAACCCCTTTAATCTTACATTTATTTAGTTTATTTCTTCCCAATAATTATATTTAGATTACCTACAAAAATTTTATGAGACATTAGACAAAGTCAGCCATCAATTTTTGATGCCAAATTTTGTAACAGAGATAACAGGAATTTGTTTGGCTTTTGGTGAACTTAGGTAGAACAAAAGTTTTATATTTAATGCTTATAACTCTAAAGATAAAAAACTTAAATTACCATTAATATGGAATGTTTTCCTAGATCACGTGGTCCTGAAATTCATTTGGGTTTATTTTTATTATATTTAGAAATAATTTATATAGGTACTTACTTTAAGACAATTAAATAGAGCTCTCTTAGAAATTATACCATCCAGAGGTAGAAGAATATCATATATACACACACGCACATACATACATATATATATATATACACACACACAACATATGTATATATAGCATATATATATATATAGACACACATATAGAGAGATCCCATAGCTATTGTTTTAAAATTCCTGCTATGAATCAAGTATAGTAACACAAAGCTCATAACTACTGTTTGTCGTTATGAAAGAATAGTTAAATCCAAATTTTGTTTCTGGCAGATGGAATGTAGCGGTTTACCAGAAAATCTCTCCAGAGCCTTGATAACTCCGGAAGGAGCACATATGGGGGCACTTCCTCGAAGGTAGATGTGGGAGTGTCTGTAAAGCCATTAACTTAACAGACTTTTGTATAGTCTTTTCTTTTAGGTACCTCTTATATCTTAATATTTTATTAGCTTTTTGCAATGAAACTTTCGGTAAGGCTATTTTGGAATTTTGAAGCCTTCGCTTCTAAGTGTACTTCTTAACTGATCTTATCTAATTGGAATGTTCCTTCTAATGGCCAATGCAATTTTAAATTATCCCTGGTGGTCTTAGTCCAGAAGACAAGATATTTACAGGACCCAGGGCCATAATTCTGAAATATAAACCCAGCTGGGGTACCAGAGGGTGGATGATCAGCAGAGGATGTCCTTGAACATGGATTTCCCATGTTGAGCTTGAGTGAACTTTATCGTTCCAAATGGGAACTTCCTGTTGAAAAGCCTCATCTTGCCACAACAAGAAATGCGAATGGGTGGTGGGCATCCAGAAAACCGGACTGGACTCGCTTCTCTCCCTGCCTTGAAACTTTAGCAAGGGCATCTGGACAACCAGAGTGGACTCCCTAAACCTTTAGCAAGGGACCTCTACCTAGCAAAAAGCTTTCTGAGACCTCTACCTGAAAGTGTGGGGGTCTTGGATTCAAGAGGACTTACCCAAATGTCTCTCAACACCGTCAATGAGCAACCAGCTCAAGGGGCTCCTGGAGGTGCTGATGCGTCGGTCCCAGATGGTGTGGGGAAAGGTCTGGGGGTGGCTTCAGATCCCACTTCTGACACCAAAGAATGTCAATAAAAATATCTGGAATACAAGAATTTAGTTAGGAAAGCTCATACAGTTAGAAATTTAGTTAGGAATTGCTCATATAGTTTGCAAACTGGAGAAATGCCACCTCCAAAGCAAATCAAAAGTACACTCTGGGGAGGGCGTGGGAAGGCAGAGCTTATAAAGGCAAAAAATCATAGACCACATGGGTTATTTTGAAAGCCCTCTGACTCGTTGGTTCCCCTATAGATAGTGGAGTTCTAAAATCAGCTATATCAGGCTTCTGGCCATCCATCAGGAAGGGATGCTCAGTTTCAGGGACAAGCTGTGGTTTCTCTGAGAACAGAGTACATGACTGCACCTTGGTCCTGGCACGGCCGATTGACTCTGTTATGTTTTAGGTCCCAGTTAGCCACACGGAGTCCATTTTGTCTTTCTCTTTTAGGGGTCCTCTATCTTTTGTTTTAATTCAACAGGAGAAAATGTTCTCGTTTTTGTTTTGTTTTTAGGCAAAAATCCTAATGATCTTGAGTAAGGCAAAGATTTCTTAAATAGAATACAAAAAATATGAAGTATAAAAGAAAGCAAGGATTATAAATGGGGCTATACCAAAATTAAAAACTTCTGCTCTCCAAAAAAACTGTTGAAGAAACAAGAAGAGAAACCACAGCCTGGGAAGGGGGCATGGTTAGAGGTGTGGAGAAATATTTGCAATTCATTTGTCTTGATAAAAGATGTACATATAGAATATATAAAAAACTCTTTAACTCACAAACAAAAATAGGCTGAAGATTTCAACCAATACTTCACAAAAGAAGATATATTAATGACCAAAGGGCATGTGGAAAAATGCTCAACATCAGTATCTGTCAGGAATATGAAAACTGAAATCCAATAAGAACACTATATTTCTTAAAAATAATAAGATTGACAACATCATTTATTCTGAGGAATGTGCAGCCACTAAAACTCTCATACCTTGCTGATGGAAATGCAACATGGCATAGCCACTTTGGAAATATACAGCAGTTTTGTATAAAGTTAAATATACCCTTAACACAAAACACAGAACACCAAGTCCTCTGTATTTACACAGGCGAAATGAAAACATATCCACACAAAGACTTGTAATTGAATGTTTACAATAGCTTTATTCATAAAAGCTAAAAACTTGAGACAATCCAAGTGTCTAGCAACTGCTGAATAAATAAACAAGTGTGGTATGGCCTTAGAACAGAATACTGCTTAGATTTAAAAAAAGAACCTACTGACATATACAACAAAATGGATGAGGCTCAAAAGCACTACATGGCGAGAGAAGGCAGACACAAAAGAGTAAATACTTTGTGATTCCATTTATATAAACTTCTAGAAAGGCGAAACTACTGTGATAGAAAGCAGACTAGTGGTTTCCTGGGCAAAAGATACAATGGTGGGAGGGATACGATACAACATTTTAGGATGAAGAAAATATTCTATATCATGATTGTGGTGATAGTTAAGCAGCTGTTACATTTGTCAAAGCTCATTGAATTGTACACTCAACAGTACTGAATTTTATTTTGTGTAAATTATACCTCAATCAAGGTGATAAAATTTTTTTAAGTGAAATACATTGAATTTTAGGGACTTGCATGGGTTAGTTATGCTTATATACTTACCCACTGAGATGAGACAGCTGTCATTCTCCAGCATCACATCTCTGTATGGGGTCCTCTGAGCAGGTGAACTCTTCTCCTAGGTGAACTCCATAGTCATGTCCTTAAATGACACTGATGCCTGTAATAAAGGTGCTGCTGGGAACTAATTCTTATTATGTTTACTCTTGAAAGTTTAAAACAAATGTTACAAAGCATATCTGTCATGATCCTAATTTGGTCTTATGCTTTGGGGTTACTCACATAATTAGCACAATATTATTCACATGCCCTAATTTATTTGCCTATATTTATGATATATATTAAATTTTATTAAAATTTATTTTTTACATCTAATGATATGATCACATAATTTCTTTCCTTTACTCTGTCAGTGTGGTGAACTGTACTGATTTTGATTGGTAGTTCAAACTGCATTCTTGAAATAAATGTAAATTGGTCATTTTACATTATCTTTTTAATATATCTATTAATTCAACTTGGTTATCTTGATTCCAAAATTAATATGGAAAACTAAACAAACATGTATAGCCAGAAAATGTCTAAGCAGTTATGATGGAGCTACTCTGCCAGGTATTCAAACCTTTTGAATAAGTAAAAGCTGAATAATTAAACAGTGCTCTTGGTACATGATGAGGCATAGTGACCTAAGCAACAGAAGAGAAACTCAGAGATAGATGTGAATACCTACAGTTTCTTAAATGAAATAAAGGCCGTATCTTGAAAGCATGTGGAAAAGCTGGCCTTCTCGGCAAATGTCATAGGGATAATTTGGTAGCCATCTGGGAAAAGGAAGTTAGATCTTCATGCTGTATGGCAGAATAAGCTTCAAATGGGTTAGTGTCTAAAATGTAAAGTAAGTAAAATAAAATGAATCAAGCGTTAGAAGATAACATGGAAGGATTCTTTAACAACTTATGTAGACACTGGCTAACTATACAAGGAAAGACCGTTAAATGTTTCATTATGAAAATCAAAGTCTTCTTTATGGCAAAGAAAACAATCAGAAGCAAGGTTGAAATCTAAACTACAAATTAGGAAGGGAGTTACAATTCATTACACGTAAAAGACCAGTCTCCATAACATATTAAGGGTTACTAGGCATTGACAAGTAAAAGATCAACAAAATAGTAAGAAAATGTGTTGCACGAGTACAGTACACCAAAGAAGAAATACAAACGGGCCACAAATATAAAATTATGTTTTACGTCACTCACGATAAAAGAATTCTGAGAAAAACTACATTGAGACACCCTTTTTAAAATAATTGCATTGGCAAAATTCTAAAAAAGTTTGACAGCACATTCTATCCGCAAGGAGGTGGGGAAACAAGTACCCTTACACTGCTGGTTCTACCTTCAGAATACATCCAGAACTGACCTCTTCAAAGTATCGTCACTGCTAACCCTTTAATAGCATCATTTCATGCTAGGATTACAGGAATAGTCTCCTCAATTGTCCCTGCTTCCACCACTGCCCCGCTAGAGTCTATCGTCATACGGTAGGTCAGGTCCTGTCTCAGCTCAAAACCCTCTATATCACCTAAATGAATTGGGAGAGATATTGTGTTCATTACCAGAAGACTTACTATGGCCAAGATGTCTGTTCTCCTCAAATTAGCTAAAGGTTAAATGCAATCCCAGTCATCTCCCAGAAGACATTTTTGTAGATACTGGCAAGCTGATTCTAAAACTGCTAAAAGGGACATTATTGGGTCGACTGAGGAACTTTGAATTTGGCTATATTGTAGATAACGTTATGCCTACTATAATGTCTTTTTGGTGTGATAGTTTTATTATGGTTATGTAGGAAAATGTCTCCTATTTCTTAGGAGATATGTGCTGAAGTACTTGGGGGTGAAGTGTCATAATGTCTGTAACTACACAGATGTTTCAGCCAAAAAAATTACAAAGAAGTGCGAAGTGAGCCAAGGAGGTGGGGTAAGAGTGGGGGCTTGACACAGTAGCCGAGTGTTAACTGTTGGATCTGGAAAAAGAGTATATGAGTTTTTATAACACTATAGTCAATAATTTTCTGTAGGTTTAAAATTTTCAAAATAAAAAAAAAGTTGAGGAAAAGGCTTTGGCTTAGTTCAAGTGCTAAGAAAGTTAGCATTTGAAAAAAATTAGAAGCATAGTTTCTGATTTGGAAAATGGTCAGTAGAGTACAACGTACTAATTCGGTGAACTTCTTGCTAGAATAAGTCTCTTTAAATTTTTTATTTTAATTCAAAAACTTTTTTTTTTTTACCAGAGTTTGGAGCATCCATAGCTCTGTCTAAGAAACATATTTCAAAAGAGATGTACAGTTATTTAAACAGAGTGTAGGTATAGAATCTTTGCATTTATTTTATAGTATATTATAGTAAAATAGTACATGGAATTATATTGATTCTCTAGCTTATTAGAGTAAATATATATTTAAGATTTTTGTGGTTCACAAAAATATGTTATAAGATTTGGCATTGCCATCATGAATGAGTCTCATTTGTTTTAAAGCTTGTTTAAAAACTTGTTTTAAAAATATGAATATAGTTCCCTACCAAGTACCTAGAATATACTGAACATCATTAAATTCTTTGGTTTTGAGAACTTTTCAGTGTCTTAGGCCATTATTTTGAGCGTGGTTTAAAACAATATTACTTTGAATATAGAAGAAGAGTTTAAAGAGTATGGTGACTCCTTTAGATTAAAAATTGAATGTATTGTTTTGATGTTTTCCTATTATGAAATAGCATATTAGAATGCTAAGTATTTTGACTAATTAGATTTTAATGATTGTACTTTTATATGATTTTGATGGGTAATTTTACATTTGAACCACAAATATAGTTAAAACAGATTTATTTTTATTTGGTATACAAGTCTATCTGTATTCCAAGTTATGAAGAAAGTCTTCTATGTGGTCTTCTAGATTCGTTATTGTTACTGCCCTCGCATTTAGATTTCCAGGACATTAGGACTGATGTTTGTATATGGGATGAAGTAGGGTCAAAATTCTTTTTTCCCCCCATACAGATATCCAGTTTACTTAGACCATTTATTGTAAAGTCCATACTTGCCCACTACCCTGCAGGGTCACCCTTATCATAAATCATCCAACACGAATAGTTCTGTTTCTGTACTCCCTGTGTTTTCTTCATTGGTCTATTTTTTTTCTAGTCTTGAGCCAATAATACACTCTGTACATTATTGTCGCTGTATATTCAGTTTGGCTATCCTACTTTCTTCTTTAAAACGATCTTGGCTTACCCTAGGCCTTTGCAGTTCCAAAAACTTCGAATTGCTTTCTTAGTTATCCCAAATAAACTTCTTCTATTTCTATAGGGATTGCATTGAATATATGAACCAACCTGGGAACAATTGACATCTTTGAATCTTGACATGTCCAATCCATGAATATTCTACCTTTTATATTTTTAACTTTTCACAATAATTTTTGATGGTTTTATATAGTGAGATCTTGCACACCTTTTGCAGGATTTATTCCTAGGTATGTGATAATTTTTATACTGTTGTAATGTGAATTTTTCTAATTGTCTTTTGGTGACAGGTAGGAGTCTAATTAGCATTTGCATATTGACATATCTAGAAACCTTACCAAATAATTTGAAACTTATTCACCAAGTTATTTATCTGTAGGTCTTTTGGATTTCCTGCATATAAGATAACGCTGTTTCTTAATAATATAGCTTTATTTTTTCACCTCCAATCTTTACATCTTTTAAAAATAGATTGACTATTACATAAGCTAAATCTGCAGTACAATGTTGAATCCAACTGTTGATAGTAGACATCTAAACTTACTATTATAAATAACAGTCTTCCTATACTGCAAGGTCATGAAAATATTCTCCTATGATATCTGCCATAATCTTTATTGCATTCATGTTCATAAGGAAGATTGCCTTTGGTTTCTCTTTCTAGGAACATCCTTGTTAAGTTTTGGTAAAAAAGTATTGCTCTCCCTGTAAAACAAATAGAGAACGTTCCCTCTTTTTCCATTTTCTGAAAGAGTTTCTTTGTGAGAAGTTTTAAAATTACAAATGCCATGTCTTTTTTAAAAATTGAGATATAATTGACATATAACATTGATTGGTTTCAAGTGATCACCACAATAAGTGTAGGTAACATCCGACACTACACGTAGTTACAATTTTTTTTTTCTCGTGGCGAGAACTCTTAAGATCTACTCTCTTAGCAACTTTCAAATACACAGTAAAGGATTATTAACTATAGTCACCATGCTGTACATTATATCTGCATGACTTATTTATTTTATAAGTGGAGGTGGTATCTTTTGACCACCTTCACCCTTTTGCCCACCCTCAAGCCCCGCCTCTTCTCCGTGTATATGAATTTGTTTTTGGGTTTTTGTAATGAGAGGTTCAGGGATTCGATTGGAGATGTAAAAGAAACTTTCCACTCCAAGCAAATGGACTGAAGGTATATTTTATTATATAGAGGAGAGTAAAGGCCGTAGTCCACAAACACATCTGAATAGGTCAAATGTTAAGAGGGAAAAACATCAGATTGACTGGAAAGGGAAAACATCCACATCGACTGAAGGGAAATGACATAAATCAACCAGAAAGAGAAACACCAGGTTGACCGAAGAGAGAACACATCAAATCAATTATTCACAACAAATCAATTACTTCACAACAAATCAATTACTCACAACATCCACGCCCCACCGCCGGGAGAGTCCTTTCAATCGACACGGCTGGGCGGGGATCACATGTCCTGGGCAAGGTGTCCCTTCCACAGGTGGAACTCTCACCAGGCCTCAGTTTCCAGCAGTTTTTTATAGCATCAATAATTCCCAGAGTAAGCAGTTACAGAGCTTTTACAGAGCAAGCATTCAGTGTTCCCATGCACAAATGGTTATCAGTGGCATACGTGCCCTGAGTCTCCTGGCTGTCGTCCCAGCCTAGCGGTTGTGTACGTGCATTGTTTACCCTGGTTATCATCCTAGCCCAGCACAGATGGCCAGTCTGCCCCAGGCTGTGGCGCCCGAAGGGCCTTGAAATTTTTACACATTGCAACTATCTCTGTGGGAGAAGGGCCAGTTCCCACCACGCAGAAAGCAGCTTTTATATTTCTTTTTGTGCTCGTGGCTGTAGGTCAATGGAGCGGCCAAACATGGCTGTACTCATGTCAAGACAGTTTTTTAAATCTTCTTTTGCTGTGGTTGTTTATTGTGGTGACATTGGTTTATAATATTGTATAAATTTCAAGTGTACATCATTATACTTCTATTTCTGCATGGATTACATCACGTTCTCATGTTCACCACCCAAATACTAATTACAATCCAGCCCCACACACATGTGCCTAATTATCCCTTTTGCCCTCCTCCCTCCCTCCCACCCTCTGGTAACCACCAATCCAATCTCTGTCTCTATGTGTTCGTTTGTTGTTGTTATTATCTACTACTTTAATGAGTGAGATCATACGGTATTTGACCTTCTCTCTCTGCCTTGTTTCACTTTGCATAATACCCTCAGTGTCCAGCCATGTTGTCACAAATGGCTGGATTTCATCGTTTCTTATGGCTGAGTAGTATCCCATTGTGTATATATACCACATCTTCTTTATCCATTCGTCCCTTGATGGGCGCTTAGGTTGCTTCCAAGTCTTGGCTATTGTGAATAACGCTGCAATGAACACAGGGGTGCATGTTTCTTTATGCATTGGTGTTTTCACCTTCTTTGGATAAATACCCAGCAGTGGAATAGCTGGATCATATGGTAGTTCTATCCTTGATTTTTTGAGGAATTCACCATACTGTTTTCCACAGTGGCTGCACCAGTTTGCACTCCCACCAGCAGTGTATGAGTGTTTCCTTCTCTCCATATCCTCTCCAACACTTGTTGTTTCCTGTCTTGTTAATTACAGCCATTCCGACGGGTGTGAGGTGATATCTCATCGTAGTTTTGATTTGCGTTTCCCTGATAGCTAATGATGTTGAACATCTCTTCACGTGCCTGTTGGCCATCTGCATATCTTCTTTGGCGAAATGTCTGTTCAGGTCTTTTGCCCATTTTTTAATTGGGTTGATAGTTTTCTTGCTGTTGAGATGCATGAGTTCTTTATATATATTTTGGAGATTAACCCCTTATCAGATGTATGGTTTGCGAATATCTTCTCCCAATCGTTAGGTTGTCTTTTCATTGTGTTGATGGTTTCCTTTGCTGTGCAGAAGATTTTAGTTTGATGTAGTCCCATTTGTTTATTTTTTCTATTGTTTCTCTTGCCTGGTCAGACACGGTGCTTGAAAATATGTTGCTAAGACCGATGTTGAAGAGCTTACTGCCTATGCTTTCTTCTAGAAGTTTCATGGTTTCAGGTCTTACATTCAAGGCTTTAATCCATTTTGAGTTAATTTTTGTGTATGGGGTAAGGTAAGGGTCTACTTTCATTTTTTTGCATGTGGCTGTCCAGTTTTCCCAGCACCATTTGTTGAAGAGTCTTTCCTTTCTCCATTGCATGTTCTTGGCTCCTTTGTCGAAGATTAGCTGTCCATAGATGTGTGGGTTTGTTTCTGGGCTTTCAATTCTATTCCATTGATCTCTGTGTCTGTTTTTGTGCCAGTACCATGCTGTTTTGGTTACTATAGCTTTGTAGTATATTTTGAAATCAGGGAGTGTGGTACCTCCAGCTTTGTTCCTTTTTCTCAGGATTCCTTTAGCTATTTGGGGTCTTTTGTTGTTCCATATAAATTTTAGGATTCTTTGTTCTATTTCTGTGAGAAATGTTGTTGGAACTTTGATAGGGATTGCATTGAATCTATAGATTGCTTTAGGAAGTATGGACGTCTTAACTATGTTAATTCTTCCAATCCAAGAGCACGGAATATCTTTCCATTTCTTTGTGTCTTCTTCAATTTCTTTCAGCAATGTTTTATATCTTTCAGTGTACAGATCTTTCACCTCTTTGGTTAAGTTTATTCCTAGGTATTTTATCCTTTTTGTTGCAATTGTAAATGGGATTGTATTCTTAATTTCTCTTTCTGCTACTTCGTTGTTAGTGTACAGAAGTGCAACTGATTTTTGTATGTTGATTTTGTATCCTGCAACTTTACTGTATTCGTTTATTACTTCTAAAAGTTTTTTGGTGGATTCTTTAGGGTTTTCATATATAAAATCATGTCATCTGCAAATAGTGACAGTTTCACTTCTTCCTTTCCAATTTGGATCCCTTTTATTTCTTTTTCTGCTCTGGCTAGGACTTGCAATACTGCGTTAAATAGGAGTGGTGAGAGTGGACATCCTTGCCTGGTTCCTGTTCTTAGAGGGATAGCTTTCAGTTTTTCACCATTGAGGATGATATTAGCTGTGGGTTTGTCATATATGGCCTTTATTATGTTGCGATACTTTCCTTCTATACCCATTCTGTTCAGAGTTTTTATCATAAATGGATGCTATATCTTGTCAAATGCTTTCTCTGCATCTATTGAGATGATCATGTGATTTTTATTTTTCATTTTATTAATGTGGTGTGCCACGTTGATTGATTTGCGAATGTTGAATCATCCCTGCATCCCTGGAATAAATCCCACCTGATCATGGTGTATAATATTTTTAATGTATTGTTGTATGCGATTTGCTGGTATTTTGTTGAGGATTTTTGCATCGAGGTTCATCAGTGATATTGGCCTGTGATTTTCTTTTTTTGTGTTATCCTTGTCTGGTTTTGGTATCAGGGTAACGTTGGCTTCGTAGAATGAATTAGGGAGCTTCCTCCCCTCCTCAATTTTTTGGAAGAGTGTGAGAAGGACAGGTATTAAGTCTTCTTCGAATGTTTGGTAGAATTCACCAGGGAAGCCGTCTGTTCCTGGACTTTTATTTTGGGGGAGGTTTTTGATTACTGTTTCGATCTCCTTACTGGTGATTGGTCTATTCAAATTCTCTATTTCTTCTTGATCCAGTTTTGGAAGGTTCCAAAATTCTTTTGGAAGAATTTATCCATTTCTTCCAGATTGTCCGATTTGTTGGCATATAGCTTTTCATAGTATTCTCTTATAATCTTTTGTATTTCTGAGGTGTCCATTGTAATTTCTCCTCTTTCATTTCTGATTTTACTTATTTGAGCCTTCTCTCTATTTTTCTTGGTGAGTCTAGCTAAAGGTTTGTCAGTTTTGTTTATCTTTTCAAAGAACCAGCTCTTGGTTTTACTAATTTTTTCTATTGTTTCTTTAGTCTCTGTTTCATTTATTTCTGCTCTGATTTTTATTATTTCCCCTCTTCTACTGATTTTGGGCTTTGTTCTTCTTTTTCCAGTTCCTTTAGGTGCATTGTTAGATTGCTTATTTCAGATTTTTCTTGTTTGTTGAGATAGGCCTGTATTGCTATAAACGTCCCTCCTAGAACCGCTTTTCCTGTATCCCATATATTCTGACATGTCGTATTTTCATTTTCATTTGTCTCCAGGTATTTTTTTGATTTCTGCTTTGATTTCTTCATTGACCCAATCGTTGTTCAGTAGCATTTTGTTTAATCTCCACACATTTGTGGCTTTTCTGATTTTCTTCCTATAGTTGATTTCTAGTTTCATACCGTTGTGTTCAGAAAAGATGCTTGGTATTATTTCAATCTTCTTAAATTTATGGAGACTTGTTTTGTGGCCTAATATGTGATCAATCCTGGAGAATGTCCCACGTGCATTTGAAAACAATGTGTATTCTTCGGTTTTTGGATGGAATGTTCTGTATATATCTACTAGGTCCATCTGTTCTAGTGTGTCATTTAAGGCCAATGTTTCCTTATTGATCTTCTGTTTGGATGATCTATCCGTTGGTGTAAGTGGAGTGTTAAAGTCCCCTACTATTATTGTGTTACTGTCTATTTCTCTTTTCATGTCTGTTAATAATTGCTTTATATATTTAGGTGCTCCTACGTTGGGTGCATAGATATTTACAAGTGTTATATCCTCTTGTTGGATTGTTCCCTTGACCACTACGTAATGCCCTTCTTTGTCTCTTTTTACGGTTTTTGTTTTAAAGTCTATTTTGTCTGATATGAATATTGCTACCCCAGCTTTCTTTTCATTGCCATTTGCATGGAGTATCTTTTTCCATCCCTTCACTTTCAGTTTGTGAGTGTCTTTAGGTCTGAAGGGTGTCTCTTGCATGCAGCATATATACGGGTCTTGTTTTTTTATCCAATCAGCCACCCTATGTCTTTTAATTGGAGCATTTAGTCCATTGACGTTTAAAGTAGCTATTGCTAAGTATGTACTTACTGCCATTTTTAAACTTTTTTTTTCTTGGTGTTTTAGTAGTTCTTCTCTGTTCCTTTCTTCTTCTCTTGCTCTCTTCCCTTGTGGTTTGATGGCTTTCTTTAGTATTATGTTTGGGTTCCTTTCTCTTAGTTTTTTGTGTATTTATTATAGGTCTCTGGTTTGTGATTACCATGGGCTTCATATACAGTAGCCTACGTCTATAGCAATCTATATTAAGTTGATGGTCTCTTTAGTTTGACCTCTGTCTGAAAGCTCTACTCTTTAGCTCCCCTCCTCCCACATTTTATGTTTTTGATATCATATCTAACGTCTTTTTTTGTGCATTTGTATCCACTGTGCTCTTATCATGGTAATAGATAATTTTCCCTGTTTGTGGTCTTCTCTTTTCCCCTTAAATAAGTCCCTTTAGCATTTCTCATAGTACTGGTTTCTTGGTGACAAACTCCTTTAATTTTTGCTTGTCTGGGAAACTTTTTATCTCTCCTTCCATTTTGAATGATAACCTTGCCTGGTAGAGTATTCTTGGCTGTAGGTTTTTTCCTTTTAGCACTTTAAATATATCATGCCACTCTCTTCTAGCCTGTAAGGTTTCTGCTGAGAAGTCAGCTGATAGCCTTATGGGGTTTCCTTTGAGTGTAACTTGTCTTTCTCTTGCAGCTTTTAGGATTCTCTCTTTATCTTTAATTCTGGACATTTTAATTATGACGTATCTTGGTGTGGGCCTCTTCGGGTTTATCTTGTTTGGTGCTCTCTGTGCTTCCTGTACCTGGATGGCTGTTTCCTTCCTTAGGTTAGGGAAGTTTTCAGCTATTATTTCTTCAAATAGATTCTCTGCCCCTTTGTCTCACTCTTCTCCTTCTGGGACATCTATAACATGGATGTTAGTGCACTTGATGTTGTCCCAGAGATCCCTTAGACTATCCTCAGTCTTTTTAATTCTTTTTTCTTTTACCTGTTCAGCTTGGGTGATTTCATCTAGTCTTTCGTCCAGCTCGCAGATCTGTTCTTCTGTATCCTCTACTCTGCTTTTGAGTCCCTCTAGTGAATTTTTCATTTCCGGTATTGTATTCTTCATTTCTGATTGGTTCTTTTCTGTATCTTCCATTTCTTTGTTGACGTTCTCACTGAGTTCATCCATTCTTCTCCCAAGATCAGTGAGCATCCTTAACACTCTTTGTTTGAACTCTCTGTTGGGTAGGTTGCTCATTTCTGTTTCACTTAGTTCCTTTTCTGGGGTTTTGTCCTGTTCCCTTACTTGGAACTATTCCTTTGCTTCCTCATTTTGCCTCTTTCCTGGTGCTTGTGTCTATGTATTAGGTAGGTCAGCTACGTCTCCTGCTCTTGGAGATGTGACCTTATATAAGTGATGCCTTATGAGGCCATGCAGTGTGCTTCCCTCAGTTCCGAATATTCCAGGAGTGACCCCTATGTGGGCTACATGTGTCCTTCTGTTGTGGCGTGGTTGCTCTTGCCGTAGGTGCCCAGGGAGGCTGAGCTATGCCCCTGGACAGCTGTTGTAATGCTCAGCTGCTTGTAGTTGTTGTGGGCCCTTCAGTCTCTTTATCGGGTGTGGGGAGCCCCAGCACAGTTGGCTGCAAGTTCTAATAGCACATCCGTGTTGCAGTATTTCTATTAAGTGAGTAGGCCCCCAGCATGGCAAGTTGTTAGGCTCACGGGCTTACAACTGCTATAAGCCTCCAGCCTTTGGGTCTCTTGTCAGCTCTCTGAGGATTGCAGCTGGGTGGGGCTGGCCTCAGGCACGGGAGCACCCAATTGGTTTCAGGCTTTGGAAGGTGGGGCAAACCCCCTATGTGGGTCTTCGGGAAACACAAGTCTTCTGCAGCTGACAAGCCCCACTGCCCATGGGTCCACACGCACAGTCAACACAGTTCTGCCCCATGTGCGTGCCCCAACCTCCTGAAGTGGACCCAGTCTCTCCAAGGCAGGAGCCCCACATACTCCACCGCCACTCCACACTCTCCACTTGCTCTTTGTGCACGACCTGCCCCACAGAGGTGACCCCCCCCCCCAGGCCACAGAGAATCCAGGCAGTTCACTTAGCAGGCCCACAAGTTGCCTGAGGGGCCAATTGGGTGGGACCAATCCCTAGGGTGGGCTGCCTGTCCTGGCTGAGCTGGATTAAATCAGTGCTCTAGGGGGTGGGGCAGACCCTGGGCTAGCAGGCCCCAGGGAGAAGTCCAATGGCGCCTGCCAGCATCTGTGTCACCACGCCCACACCAGGTTGCTACAATGGCCACCGCCAATGTCCCAGTCCCTGGAGAGGTCTCACCTCTCACCAAGATGCACTCAGAGCCTATCAGGTGAGTTTCTTTTCACCAAAGTGCTGTGCACCTTTCTTTCTGGTGATTTTCGGTTGCTTTCTGAAACGGGTGAGTTTGTGCATAAGAGCCGGTTTTAATTTCTTTGTAAACCAGCTTTTCTGGGGGTACTCCCCAACGTTTTAGTAGCAAGCAAAGTCAGACATTATACCACTTGTCTCGATTGTGCTGGGTCCAAAAAATGCCTACAGCGGGAGCGCTCCCCGGCTCAGGGCCCCACTCCTCCAGGGAAGGCTCTGTACCTTTGGGCTGCTCCTGGGCAGCCATGAAGCACTGCGGCTTGTGAAGGTGGCATTTTTTTCTCTCCAGAAGGGAATATCTGCCTCTTCCACCTCAATTGGGATTGTCGTTTGTTGCAGGCGTTCCTCTTACCCAGTTTTCAGTTCTCTCTCAGGGGTAATTTTACCATGAGTTGTTGTAAATTGGCTGCGTCCGTGGGAGGAGGTGAGTTCAGAGTCTGCCTATGCTGCCATCTTGACTTCTCTCTTGGGTTTTCTTTTTCGATTCCACATATAAGTGAGATCATATGGTATTTGTCTTTCTCTGTCTGATTTATTTCACTTAGAATGATGCCCTCAAGCTCCACCCATGTTGTTGCAAATGGCAAAATCACTTCTTTTCATGGCTGAATAATATTCCATTGTGCATATGTATTTTCTTTATTCATTCATCCATCAGTGGACACTTGATGCTTCCATGTCTTGGCTGTTGTAAGTAATGCTGCAATGAACATGGAGGTTTATACATCTTTTGGAGTTAGTGTTTTCATTTCCTTCAGATAAATAACCGGAAGTGGAATTTCTGGATCATATGGTAGTTCTATTTTTAATTTTTTGAGGAACCTCTGTACTATCTTCCATAGTGGCTGCATCAATTTACATTCTCACCAACAGTGCACAAAGGTCCTCTTTTCTCCACATCCTCACCAACACTTGTTATTTCTTGTCTTTTTGAATAGCCATTCTAACAAATGTGAGGTGATATCTCATTTTGGTTTTGATTTGCATTTCCCTGATGATTAGTGATGTTGAGCGCCTTTCCATGTACCTGTTGGCCATCTGTATGTCTTCTTCGGAGAAATGTCTATTCAGATTCTTTGCCCATTTTTTAACCAGATTATTTGCGTTTTTGCTATTGAGGTGTATGAGTTCTTTAAATATTTTGGATATTAACTCCTTATCAGGAATTAATAACCTCCATATTATCAGGAGTTAATATGATTGGCAAATATTTTCTCCCATTTGGTAGGTTGCCTTTTCATTTTGTTGAAGGTTTCCTTTGCTGTGCAGAAGCCTTTTTGTTTGATGTAGTCCCACTAGTGTATTTTTGCTTTTGTTGCCTTTGCTTTTGGTGTTGAATTGAAAAATATCGTTGCCAAAAGTGATGTAAAGAAGCTTACCACCCTGTGTTTTCTTCTAGGAGTTTTATGGTTTCAGGTCTTATGTTCAAGTCTTTAATCCACTTTGATTTAATTTTTGTGTATGGTGTAAGATAATGGTCCAGTTTCGTTCTTTTGTATGTGGATGTCCAGTTTTCCCAGCGCCATTTGTTGAAGAAATGGTCCTTTCCCCATTATATATTCCTGGCTCTTTTGTTGTAAATTAATTGACCATATATGTGTGGGTTTATTTCCGGGCTCTCTCTTCTGTCCCATTGATCCATGTGTCTATTTTTATGCTCTTCTGTCCCATTGATCCATGTGTCTATTTTTATGCCAGTAGCATACTGTTTTGATTACTATAGCTTTGTAATATAGTTTGAAATCAGGAAGCATGAAGCCTCCAGCTTTGTTCTTCTTTTTCAAGATGCTTTGGCTATTCTGGATTATTTGTGGTTACACACAAATTTTAAGATTGTTTGTTCCATTTCTATGAAAAATACCATTGGAATTTTGCTAGGGATTGCATTATATCTGTAGATTGTTTTGGTAGTATGGACATTTTAACATTATTAATTCTTTCAATCCATGAGCATGGAATATCTTTCCATTTATTTGTGTGTTTTTTCCAGTTTTTTCATCAATGTCTTATAGTTTTCAGTGTACAGGTCTTTAACCTCCTTGGTTAAATCTATTCCTAGGTATTTTATTCTTTTTGATTCAATTGTACATGAGATTGTTCTCAATTTCTCTTTCTGATTGTTCATTATTGGTGCATAGAAATGCAATAGATTTTTCTGTATTGATTTTGTACCCTGCAACTTTCCTGAATTTGTTCATTAGTTTTAACAGTTTTTTGGTGAAGTCTTCAGGGTTTTCTATATTTAATATCATGTCATTTTCAAATAGTGACAGTTTTACTACTTCCTTTCTGACTTGGATGGCTTTTATTTCTTTTTCTTGCCTAATTGCTCTGGCTAGGAATTCCAGTACTGTGACGAATAAAAGTGGTGAGAGTGGGAATCCTTGTCTTGTTCCTGATCTTAGAGGAAAGACTTTCACTTTTCCACCATTGAGCATGAAGTCATGACAAGTATGGACTTGTCATATATGGCCTTTATTATGTTGTGGTATGTTCCCTCTATGCCCATTCTTTTGAGAGTTTTTACCATAAATCGATGTTGGATCTTGTCAAATGCTTTTTCTGCATCTATTGAGATGATCATGTGATGTTTTTTTTTTGTGAGGAAGATCAGACCCGAGCTAACATCCATGCTAATCCTCCTCTTTTTGCTGAGGAAGACCGGCTCTGCACTAACATCTATTGCCAATCCTCCTCCTTTTTTTCCCCCAAAGCCCCAGTAGATAGTTGTATGTCATAGTTGCACATCCTTCTAGTTGCTGTATGTGGGACGCGGCCTCAGCATGGCCGGAGAAGTGGTGCGTCGGTGCGCGCCCGGGATCCAAACCCGGGCCGCCAGCAGCGGAGTGCGCGCACTTAACCGCTAAGCCACGGGGCCGGCCCTAGATGATCATGTGATTTTTATTCTTCATTTTGTTTGTGGTGTGTCACATTGATTGATTTGCAGGTGTTGAACCATCCTTATGTCCCTGGAATTAATTGCACTTGATCATGGTGTATGATCCTTTTAATGCATTGTTGAATTTGGTATGCTAATTTTCTGTTGAGAACTTTTGCATCTATGATGTTCATCAGGGTCATTGGCCTGTTATTTTCTTTTCTTGTGGCATCCCCTTCTGGTTTTGGTATGAGGGCAATGCTGGCCTCCTAAAGTGAGTTTGGATGTGTTCCCTCGTCTCCTACATTTTGGAAGAGTTTGAGGAGAAGAATTGGTACTCTTCTTTGAATGTTTGATAGAATTCACCAGTGAAGCCATCTGTTCCTGGACCGTTGTTTGTTGGTATATTTTTGATTGCTGATAAATCTTCTTACTAGTAATTGGTCTGTTAAATTTTTCTGTTTCTTCATGATTCTGTCTCGGTAGGTTGTGTGTCTGGGAATTTATTCACTTCTTCTAGGTTCCCCCACTTGTTGGTGTATCTCTTTTTGTAGAAGTTATTATGATCCTTTGTGTTCCTGTGGTATCAGTTGTAACATCTTTCATTTGTTATTTTATTTATTTGAATCCTCTCTCTTTTCCCCTTGGTGAAACTATCTAAAGCTTGGTCAATTTTGTTATCTTTTCAGAGGGGCTCTTGATTTCATTGATCTTTTTTATTTTCTGTTAAGTCTATTTTATCCTTTTCCTCTCTGATCTTTGTTATTTCCTTTCTTCTACTATTTTTAGGCTTTGGTCATTTTTTTCTTTTCTTGTTCTTTGAGATGCAAAGTTAGATTGCATATTTGAGATTTTTCTTCTTTCTTGATATAGACATTTATTGCTATGTGCTTCCCTCTTAGAACTACTTTGGTCTAATCCCATTACTTTGGAATGTTGTAGTTCCATTTTCATTTCTCTCAAGGTTTTGATATTCTTTTCAGTTTTATATTAATTGTAGGATATTTTTATTTAAAACCTATATGAGTTCTAGTTATAGTTAGGCCCTGTTCAAGTTTGTTTAAATTATTATCTAAAGCAGATTAATTTTCTTTTTTTTAAATTAAGATATAATTGACACATAACACTATATTAGTTTCAGGTGTGCAACAAAATGATTCTAATTTGTATATATTGCAAAATTATCACCAGAGTAATTCTAGGTAACAGTCAGCACCATACATAGTTTAAATTTTTGTTCTTGTGATGAAACTTTTATGATATAATCTGTTAGCAAATTTGAAATACATAATATAGAATTATTAACTATAGTAACCATGCTGTAAATTGTATCCTCATGACTTGTTTATTTTATAAGTTGAAGTTTACAACTTTTTATTGTTATTTTTAAATTTTTCTATTGATGTTTTAATAGTTTTTAAAGTGAAATTTTGGGTTGTACATTTTTGTTTGTCCATCACCATATATATGTCTCCCTTCACCCCTTGTGCCCACCCCCACCCCCATTGCCCCTGGTAACCACAATACAGTTTTCTCTGTCCATGTGTTGGTTTATATTCCACATATGAGTGAGATCATACAGTGTTTGTCTTTCTCTTTCTGGCTTACTTCACTTAACATAATACCCTCCAGGCCCATCCATGTTGTTGCAAATGGGACAATTTCGTCTTTTTTTTTTATGTCTCAGTAGTGTTCCATTGTATATATATACCACATTTTCTTGATCCAATCGTCAGTCGAGGGACACTTAGGTTGCTTCCACTTCTTGGCTATAGTGAGTAATGCTGCAATGAACATAGGGGTGCATAAGCCTCTTTGGATTGTTGATTTCAGGTGCGTTGGATAGATTCCCAGTAGTGGGATGGCTGGATCATAGGGCATCTCTATTTTTAATTCTTTGAGGAATCTCTATACTCTTTTCCATAGAGGCTGCACCAGTTTGCATTCCCACCAGCTGTGTATGAGGGTTCCTGTTTCTCCACATCCTCTCCAACATTTGCTACTTTTTGTCTTGGTGATTATAGCCATTCTAATGGGCATGAGGTGATATCTTAGTGTTGTTTTGATTTGCATTTCCCTGATGATTAATGATGTTGAACATCTTTTCATGTGCCTATTGGCCATCTGTATATCTTCTTTGGAGAAGTGTCTGTTCATTTCCTCTGCCCATTTTTGGATTGGGTTGTTTTTTTTGTTGTTGTTCAGTTGTGTGTGTTCTTTATATATTATGGAGATCAACCCCTTGTCAGATGTATGTTTTGCAAATATTCTCTCCCAGCTGGTGGGTTGTCTGTTCATCTTTTTTTTTTTAAATTTTTTGTTTATTGCAGTAACATTGGTTTATAACATTGTATCTGTTCATCTTGATTCTGGTTTCATTTATCTTGTAGAAGCTCTTTAATCTGATAAAGTCCCACTTGTTTATTTTTTCTTTAGTTTCCCTAGTCTGGGTAGGCATGGCATCCGAAAACATTCCTTTATGACCAATGCCAAATAGTGTGTTGCCTATATTTTCTTCTATGAGTTTTATAGTTTCAGGTCTCACCTTCAGGTCTTTGATCCATTTTGAGTTAATTTTTGTGAATGGCGATAGCAGATGGTCCACTTTCATTCTTTTGCATGTGGCTGTCCAGTTTTCCCAACACCATTTATTGAAGAGACTTTCCTTTCTCCATTGTATGTTCTTAGCTGCTTTGTGGAAAATTAGCTGTCCGTATATGTGTGGTTTTATTTCTGGGCTTTCAATTCTGTTCCATTGATCTGTGTGTCTGTTTTTGGACCAGTACCATGCTGTTTTGATTACTATTGCTTTGTAGTATGTTTCGAAGTCAGGGATTGTGATGCCTCCTGCTTTGTTCTTTTTTCTTAGGATTGCTTTAGCTATTCAGGGTCTTTTGTTGCCCCATATGAATTTTAGTATTCTTTTTTCTATTTCCGTGAAGAATGTCATTGGGATTCTGATTGGGATTACATTGAATCTGTAGATTGCTTTAGGTAATATAGACATAGTTAAAATGTCTATATTACCTAGTTATAAATAACTATTTATTCTTCCAATCCACGTGCATGGAATATCTTTCCATTTCTTTATGTCATCATCGATTTCTTTCAATAATGTCTTGTAGTTCTCATTGTATAGGTCTTTCACCTCCTTGGTAAGATTTATTCCTAGGTATTTTATTCTTTTTGATGCAATTGTAGATGGTATTATCTTTTTGAGCTCTCTTTCTGTTAGTTAGTTATTAGCATACAAAAATGCAACTGATATTTGTAGATTGATTTTGTACCCTGCAACTTTGCTGTAGTTGTTGATTATTTCTAATAGTTTTCCAATGGATTCTTTAGGGTTTTCTATATATAAAACCATGTCATCTGCAAATAGTGAGAGTTTCACTTCTTAGTTACCTGTTTGGATTCCTTTTATTCCTTTTTCTTGCCTAATTGCTCTGGCCAAAACCTCCATATTATGTTGAACAGGAGTGGTGAGTGTGGGCAGCCCTGCCTCGTTCCTGTTCTCAGAGGAATGGCTTTCAGTCTTCCCTGTTGAGTAGGATGTTGGCTGTGGGTTTGTCATAAATAGTCTTTATTATGTTGAGGGACTTTCCTTCTATTCCCATTTTGTTGAGAGTTTTTATCATAAATGGATGTTGTATCTTGTCAAATGCCTTCTCTGCATCTGAGATGACCATGTGGTTTTTATTCTTTGTTTTGTTGATGTGATGTATCACGTTGATTGATTTGCGGATGTTGAACCATCCCTGCGTCCCTGGTATAAATCCCACTTGATCATGGTGTATGATCTTTTTAATGTATTGTTGTATTCAGTTTGCCAATATTTTGTTGAGGACTTTTGCATCTGTGTTCATCAGCAATATTGGCCTGTAATTTCCTTCTTTGTATTGTCTTTGTCTGGCTTTGGTATCAGAGTGATGTTGGCATCGTAGAATGATTTAAGAAGTGTTCCATCTTCCTCTATTTTTTGGAATAGTTTGAGAAGGATGGGTATTAAATCTTCTTTGAATGTTTGGTAAAATTCACTGGAGAAGCCATCTGGTCCTGGATTTTTATTTTTTGGGAGGTCTTTGATTACTATTTCAATCTGTTTACTTGTGATTGGTCTATTCAGATTCTCCATTTCTTCTTGGTTCAGTTTTGGGAGGTTGTATGAGTCTAAGAATGTATCCATTTCTTCTAGATTGCCCAATTTGTTGGCATATAATTTCTCATAGTATTCTCTTATAATCCTCTGTATTTCCATGGTATCCATTGTAATTTCTCCTCTTTCATTTCTAATTTTATTTACTTGAGCCTTTTCTCTTTTTTTCTCAGTAAGCCTGGCTAAGGGTTTGTCAATTTTGTTTATCTTCTCAAAGAACCAACTCTTTGTTTCATTAATCCTTTCTACTGTTTTATTGGTCTCAATTTCATTTATTTCTGTGCTGATTTTTATTATTTCTCTCCTTCTGCTAATTTGGGGCTTTGTTTGTTCTTCTTTTTCTAGTTCTCTTAGGTGTAATTTAAGGTTGCTTATTTGGGCTTTTTCTTGTTTGTTAAGGTGGGCTTGTATTGCTATGAGTTTCCCTCTCAGGACCGCTTTTGCTGCATCCCATATGGTTTGGTATGGCATATTTTCATTTTTGTTTGTTTCCAGATAGTTTTTGATTTCTCCTTTAATTTCATCAATGATCCATTGATTGTTCAGTAGCATGTTGTTTAATCTCCACATTTTTTCAGTTTTTTTTTCATGGTTCATTTCCAGTTTCATAGCATTATAGTCTGAAAAGATGCTTGTTATGATTTCAATCTTCTTAAATTTATTGAGGCTTGCTTTGTTTCCCAACATATGGTCTATCCTTGAGAATGTTCCATGCGCGCTTGAGAAGAATGTGTAGTCAGCTGTTTTTAGATGGAGTGCTCTGTATATGTCTACTAAGTCCATCTCGTCCAGTTTTTCATTTAAGTCTACTATTTCTTTATTGACTTTTTGTCTGGATGATCTATCCATTGATGTAAGTGGGTATTAAGATCCCCTACTATTATTGTGTTGTTGTTAATGTCTCCTTCTAGGTTTGTTAATAGTTGCTTTATGTACATTGGTGCTCCTATGTTGGGTGCATATATATTTATAAGTGATATGTCTTCTTGATGGAGGGTCCCTTTTATCATTATATATTTCCCTTCTTTGTCTTTCTTAACCTGTTTTATCTTGAAGTCTACTTTGTCTGATATGAGTATGGCAACACCTGCTTTCTTTTGTTTGCCATTAGCTTGGAGTATTGTCTTCCATCCTTTCACTCTGAGCCTGTGCTTGTCTTTAGAGCTGAGATGTGTTCCCTGGAGGCAGCATATTGTTGGGTCTTGCTTTTTAATCCATCCTGCCACTCTATATCTTTTGATTGGAGAGTTCAATCCATTTACATTTAGGGTAATTATTGATATATGAGGGCTTAATGTTGCTGTTTTGTCACTTATTTTCTGGTTCTTTTGCATTTCCTTTGTTTCTTGTCCCATTTGTTTTGGACTGCCAATTCAGTTTGGTTGTTCTGTCTTATGACTCTTGTAGTTTTCTCTTTGTTTATCATATGTGATTCTGTTTTGATTATTTGTTTAGTGGTTACCTTGAGGTTTGTGTAAAAAATCTTGTGTATGAGATAGTCCATTATCTGATGGCCTCCTATTTCCTTACACTAAGTCAATTCAATCATTTTCCTCTTCCCCTTCTAAGTTGTTCTTGTTATACATTATTCTATCTTGTGTTGTGAGTGTGTGTTTACAGTGATGAGGTTAAATTTATTTTTGGTGAATTCCTTCCTTTGATCTTTGATTTTGGTATTTAAGTGGTTGCTAACCTATTCCAGTAAAGATCTACTATTTTTCTGAGTTTGTCTACCTATTTTTCTCCTTGCTCCAAGCTTTGTATTCCCTTTCTCTTCTTTTTTTCAGGCCTGAGGGCCTTCTTGAGTATTTCTTGTATTGGGGGTCTCATGGCCATGAAATCCCTTAGCTTTTGTTTATCTGGGAAAGTTACTATTTCTCCATCATATTTGAAGGATATTTTTGCTGGATAGAGTATTCTTGGCTGAAAGCTTTTGTCTTTCAGTATTTTGAATATATCATCCCAGTCTCTCCTAGCCTGTAAAGTTTCTGTTGAAAAATACTCTGAGAGCCTAATGGGAGTTCCTTTGTATGTTATTTTTTGTTTTTCTCTAGCTGCCCTTAATATTGTTTCTTTGTCATTGACTTTGGCCAGCATTACCACTAGATGTCGTGGAGTGGGCCCTTGCCTGTTGACGTCTTTAGGTGATCTGTTGGCTTCGCTTACTGGTGTTTCCTGCTTCTTCCCTAGATTTGGGAAGTTCTCAGCTATTATTTCCTTGATTAGGCTCTCTGTTCCTCTTTCCCTCTCTTCTCCCTCAGCAATACCTATAATTCTTATGTTACATTTCCTAATAGAGTCAGATATTTCTCAGAGACTTTCTTCATTTCTTTTTAGTCTTAGTTCTCTCTCCTCTTCCATCTGGAGCATATCTGTATTCCTATCCTCTATAATGCTAATTCTTTCCTCCATATTGTCAGCTCTGTTCTTTAAAGATTCCAGATTCTCCTTTATCTCCTCCATTGTGTTCTTCATCTCCATCAGCACTGATTGGTTTTTATTTATGATTTCAATCTATTTTGTGAAGAAATTCTAATCTCCTTGAATTTTTTGTCTGTGTTGTCTCATATTTCGTTGAGTGTTTTTACGATAGCTATTTTGAAATCTGTCATTTAGATTATGGATTTCTGAGTCTTCAGGATTGGTTTCTGGGTGCTTGTCATTTTCGTTCTGGTCTGGTGATTTCATGTACCTTTGCATTGTGGTTCCTGTATTGGCTTTGTTTTTCCTCATCCTGGAAATATCTGGTTGCAATTTCCACCCACTGCCACTGTGTGGGGGTTAAGGGCTGTGTAATCTGAGCCCCCGTCCTCTGCCATGGCTGTTCACTGTGATCTGCCAGTCGCTTGGTCTGGTCTGGTCAGCTGAGCTGCAGGGTCTGGTTTTGGGGGGGCTCTCTCTTTTGCCCACTGGGTCCCTGGCATGGGGGCTTCTCGTTTGCCCCTCATTATCCACTGTCTTGGGGTGCTCAGATGTTAATGGTACCCTGTAGCAGTTCTGAGCCCTCTGTGTGGGAGTTTCCCACTGGCTGAGAGAGCCCGAAGAGCTACAGTTTCCCTGCAGAAGGCCGCCCCTCCCCCCTCTCTGGGAGCCACGAGGACCAGGATCACTGATCTGATGGGGAGGGAGAGACATTCTCCTTACCTCTCCTCACTTCCTCTGGGGGCCCAGCACGTTCCACTCTCAGATATGCGGCAGTGCGGATCTTTCCGATCTTGCTTTTCACTGTCTAGGATTCCGCTGTTGGTCTGTGACTGTTCCTTTTGTTGTATCTTATCAGGGGAAGAGTTTACGAGAAAGCTCACTCTGCCATGACGCTGACATCACTCCTGAAGTTTACAACTTTTGACCACCTTCACCCATTTCATTCACCCCTTCATCCTCCATCTCTAACAACCATCAATATCTTCTTTGTATATGAGTTTGAGGTTTTGTTTGTTTGTTTTAGATCCCACATATAAATGAGGTCATATGGTATTTGTCTTTCTTGATCTAAATTATTATACCTATCACAATGCCCCCAAGATCCATCCGTGTTGTGGCAAATGGCAAGATTTCCCTTCTTTTTATGACTGAATAATATTCCATTGTGTGTGTGTGTGTGTGTGTGTGTGTGTGTGTGTGTGTGTATACACATATCATATTTTATTCATTGATTCATCCATCGGTGGAGACTTAGGTTGCTTCCATGTCTTGGCTATTGTAAATAATGCTGCAATGAACATGGAGGTTCATATATCTTTTTGAAATGGTGTTTTCATTTCCTTCAGAAAAACATTCAGAAGTGGAATTTCTGGTTCATATGGTAGTTTATTTTCAATTTTTTAAGAAACTTCCACACTGTTTTCCGTAGTGGCTGCATCAATTTCCATTCCCACCAACAGTGCACAAAGGTTCTCTTTCCTCCATATCCTCACAAACACTTGTTATTTCTTGTCTTTTTGATATTAGCCATATTAACAGGTGTGAGGTGATATCTCATTGTCATTTTGATTTGCATTTCCCTATGATGAGGGATGATGAGCACATTTTCGTGTATCTGTTGGCCATCTGTATGTTTTCTTTCATTATAATCTTACTACAGTTAAAAATATAGCATTTGCCCACTCCAGGTCACTATCTCCCCAAAGTAGCTTGTACCCTTATCTGGCACCCCAATTTTTGTGACTGCTGCCCAGCGGACACCTCTCAATTGCCTGGGTCTTGTGGCCTGTGGGGCATATGCTCTTGGATGTTCACAGCACCATAAAAAACAGAGAAAGAATCCTTAACTGGCTACTGCCCCACAGGGCACAGCAGAAAGGTAACAAACTTAGGGGCTCAGTCTTTCTGTGAAAGAGGTCTATTAGCTTATCTTTATAGCTGTAGCCTGAGATGGCAGGCTTCTAATTCAACACACATCTAAGGGCTGACTGTAATTCTCTCCAGAGACCTCAGATGATGGACACTATTTTCATGATCTCCCTCTGCCATGCTCCACAGTGCTGGTGTCTCTGGAAGGGAGCTTGTACACACGTCTATGCCAAAGTTTTTAATGTATGGTGCCCAGTTTTTGCAGCTGCTCCCCAGGGAAAACTCCTTGATCACCTGGTTCTGGTGGCCACTGAGGCTTTTGTTCATGAGTTCACTAGGACAGTAACAAAGAAAAAAGCAGTTCTTAATTGGCTATCACTATAGGGCTCAGTGCAGAGGAAACAGAAAGAAATGTCCATCTCCCAGTTTTCCCTCTAAAGAGGTATATTTGCATGCTTCCAAAACTGCTGCCCGAGAGTCTGGCTTCCAATTAGCCTGAATCTAGGTGCTAACTGAGATCCTCCCCATCAGGACACAGACAGCTCCGGGTATATCCTCAATACTGGGAGCCATTAAAAGTAAAATAGGCTACTTGGAAAAATCACAATGGTTTGAGAGAAAACCAAGAGCTAGGACAGGGTTGAATTGTAAGGTTCATCTCCTACATAAGGCCACTCCTTCAAATCTGGGAAATATGACTGTTCTATCTAATGCATAGAACCAACACAGAGAATCAAGGAAAATGAAGTGGAAGAATATGTTCCAAACAAAACAACAAGTTAAACCTCAGAAAATGACCTAATGAAATGGAGATGTGACTTACTTGATAAAGAGATCAAAATAAACATAAAGATGCTCACTAAGCTCAGGAGAAGAATGGATGAACAAAGTGAGAATTCCAACAAAAAGATAGACAATATAAGAAAGCACCAAATAGAAGTCACAGAGATGAATAATACAATAATTGACCTGAAAAATACAAAAGAGGGTTTCAACAGTAGACTAGATGAAGCAGAAGAAAAAATCAGTGAACTCGAATACAGGACAGTGGAACTTACCCAATTCAAGCAGTAAAAAGGAAAAAAGTGGAAAGGAGTCTTTCACTTCAGGGAACTTATGTAACAACATTAAGCACACCAACATTCACATTATAAGGGTCCCAGAAGGAGAAGAGAAAGAGAAAGGGGCAGAAAACCTATTCAAAGAAATAATGGCTCAAATCTTCCCTAGTCTGGGGGAGGAAACAGATATCCAGATCCAGGAAGCCCAGAGAGATCCAGATAAGATGAAGCCAAAGAGACTCACTCCAAGACACATTATATTTAAAAAGTCAAAAGTTAAAGATAAGGGGAGAATCTTAAAAGCAGCAAGAGAAAAACAACTTGTTACATACATATGGCCCTCCATAAGTATATCAGAAGATTTTCAGCGAAGGCTTTGCAGGCCAGAAGGAGTGACATGATATATTGAAAGTGCTGAAAGAAAATACTACCAACCAAGAATACAAACCTGTCAAAGTTGTCACTCAGAACCAAAGAAGAGATAGAGTTTTCCAGACAAACAAAAGCTAAAGGAGTTCATAACCACTAGACCAGTCTTACAAGAAATGTTAAACGGACTTCTTTAGCTGAAACAAATGGTGCTAATTAGTAATGGGAAAAGATATAAAAGTATAAACGTCACTGGTAAAGGTAAATATATAGTAAAATTCAGAGTAATCTTATGTTGTAAAGATGGTGGGTTAATCACTTATAAAGCTAGTATGAAGGTTAAAAGCCAAAAGTATTAAATATAACTATAAATACAATAACTGGTTAATGAATACATAAGATGAAAAGATTTAAAATGTGACATAAAAACATAAAAGATGGAATGGGATATAATGTAGAGCTTTAGAACATGCTCAAACTTAAGTTTTTATCAACTTAAAATAGATTATTTTAACAAACAATTCAATTTAAAAACAAGCAAAGAATCTAAATAAACATATTTCCAAAGTAAACATACAGATGGCCAACAGATACACGAAAATGTGCTCATCATCCCTCATCATAGGGAAATGCAAATCAAAATGACAATGAGATATCACCTCACACCTGTTAATATGGCTAATATCAAAAAGACAAGAAATAACAAGTGTTTGTGAGGATATGGAGGAAAGAGAACCTTTGTGCACTGTTGGTGGGAATGGAAATTGATGCAGCCACTACGGAAAACAGTGTGGAAGTTTCTTAAAAAATTGAAAATAAACTACCATATGAACCAGAAATTCCACTTCTGAATGTTTTTCTGAAGGAAATGAAAACACCATTTCAAAAAGATATATGAACCTCCATGTTCATTGCAGCATTATTTACAATAGCCAAGACATGGAAGCAACCTAAGTCTCCACCGATGGATGAATCAATGAATAAAATATGATATGTGTATACACACACACACACACACACACACACACACACACACACACAATGGAATATTATTCAGTCATAAAAAGAAGGGAAATCTTGCCATTTGCCACAACACGGATGGATCTTGGGGGCATTGTGATAGGTATAATAATTTAGATCAAGAAAGACAAATACCATATGACCTCATTTATATGTGGGATCTAAAACAAACAAACAAAACCTCAAACTCATATACAAAGAAGATATTGATGGTTGTTAGAGATGGAGGATGAAGGGGTGAATGAAATGGGTGAAGGTGGTCAAAAGTTGTAAACTTCAGGAGTGATGTCAGCGTCATGGCAGAGTGAGCTTTCTCGTAAACTCTTCCCCTGATAAGATACAACAAAAGGAACAGTCACAGACCAACAGCGGAATCCTAGACAGTGAAAAGCAAGATCGGAAAGATCCGCACTGCCGCATATCTGAGAGTGGAACGTGCTGGGCCCCCAGAGGAAGTGAGGAGAGGTAAGGAGAATGTCTCTCCCTCCCCATCAGATCAGTGATCCTGGTCCTCGTGGCTCCCAGAGAGGGGGGAGGGGCGGCCTTCTGCAGGGAAACTGTAGCTCTTCGGGCTCTCTCAGCCAGTGGGAAACTCCCACACAGAGGGCTCAGAACTGCTACAGGGTACCATTAACATCTGAGCACCCCAAGACAGTGGATAATGAGGGGCAAACGAGAAGCCTCCATGCCAGGGACCCAGTGGGCAAAAGAGAGAGCCCCCCCAAAACCAGACCCTGCAGCTCAGCTGACCAGACCAGACCAAGCGACTGGCAGATCACAGTGAACAGCCATGGCAGAGGACGGGGGCTCAGATTACACAGCCCTTAACCCCCACACAGTGGCAGTGGGTGGAAATTGCAACCAGATATTTCCAGGATGAGGAAAAACAAAGCCAATACAGGAACCACAATGCAAAGGTACATGAAATCACCAGACCAGAACGAAAATGACAAGCACCCAGAAACCAATCCTGAAGACTCAGAAATCCATAATCTAAATGACAGATTTCAAAATAGCTATCGTAAAAACACTCAACGAAATATGAGACAACACAGACAAAAAATTCAAGGAGATTAGAATTTCTTCACAAAATAGATTGAAATCATAAATAAAAACCAATCAGTGCTGATGGAGATGAAGAACACAATGGAGGAGATAAAGGAGAATCTGGAATCTTTAAAGAACAGAGCTGACAATATGGAGGAAAGAATTAGCATTATAGAGGATAGGAATACAGATATGCTCCAGATGGAAGAGGAGAGAGAACTAAGACTAAAAAGAAATGAAGAAAGTCTCTGAGAAATATCTGACTCTATTAGGAAATGTAACATAAGAATTATAGGTATTGCTGAGGGAGAAGAGAGGGAAAGAGGAACAGAGAGCCTAATCAAGGAAATAATAGCTGAGAACTTCCCAAATCTAGGGAAGAAGCAGGAAACACCAGTAAGCGAAGCCAACAGATCACCTAAAGATGTCAACAGGCAAGGGCCCACTCCACGACATCTAGTGGTAATGCTGGCCAAAGTCAATGACAAAGAAACAATATTAAGGGCAGCTAGAGAAAAACAAAAAATAACATACAAAGGAACTCCCATTAGGCTCTCAGAGTATTTTTCAACAGAAACTTTACAGGCTAGGAGAGACTGGGATGATATATTCAAAATACTGAAAGACAAAAGCTTTCAGCCAAGAATACTCTATCCAGCAAAAATATCCTTCAAATATGATGGAGAAATAGTAACTTTCCCAGATAAACAAAAGCTAAGGGATTTCATGGCCATGAGACCCCCAATACAAGAAATACTCAAGAAGGCCCTCAGGCCTGAAAAAAAGAAGAGAAAGGGAATACAAAGCTTGGAGCAAGGAGAAAAATAGGTAGACAAACTCAGAAAAATAGTAGATCTTTACTGGAATAGGTTAGCAACCACTTAAATACCAAAATCAAAGATCAAAGGAAGGAATTCACCAAAAATAAATTTAACCTCATCACTGTAAACACACACTCACAACACAAGATAGAATAATGTATAACAAGAACAACTTAGAAGGGGAAGAGGAAAATGATTGAATTGACTTAGTGTAAGGAAATAGGAGGCCATCAGATAATGGACTATCTCATACACAAGATTTTTTACACAAACCTCAAGGTAACCACTAAACAAATAATCAAAACAGAATCACATATGATAAACAAAGAGAAAACTACAAGAGTCATAAGACAGAACAACCAAACTGAATTGGCAGTCCAAAACAAATGGGACAAGAAACAAAGGAAATGCAAAAGAACCAGAAAATAAGTGACAAAACAGCAACATTAAGCCCTCATATATCAATAATTACCCTAAATGTAAATGGATTGAACTCTCCAATCAAAAGATATAGAGTGGCAGGATGGATTAAAAAGCAAGACCCAACAATATGCTGCCTCCAGGGAACACATCTCAGCTCTAAAGACAAGCACAGGCTCAGAGTGAAAGGATGGAAGACAATACTCCAAGCTAATGGCAAACAAAAGAAAGCAGGTGTTGCCATACTCATATCAGACAAAGTAGACTTCAAGATAAAACAGGTTAAGAAAGACAAAGAAGGGAAATATATAATGATAAAAGGGACCCTCCATCAAGAAGACATATCACTTATAAATATATATGCACCCAACATAGGAGCACCAATGTACATAAAGCAACTATTAACAAACCTAGAAGGAGACATTAACAACAACACAATAATAGTAGGGGATCTTAATACCCACTTACATCAATGGATAGATCATCCAGACAAAAAGTCAATAAAGAAATAGTAGACTTAAATGAAAAACTGGACGAGATGGACTTAGTAGACATATACAGAGCACTCCATCTAAAAACAGCTGACTACACATTCTTCTCAAGCGCGCATGGAACATTCTCAAGGATAGACCATATGTTGGGAAACAAAGCAAGCCTCAATAAATTTAAGAAGATTGAAATCATAACAAGCATCTTTTCAGACTATAATGCTATGAAACTGGAAATGAACCATGAAAAAAAAACTGAAAAAATGTGGAGATTAAACAACATGCTACTGAACAATCAATGGATCATTGATGAAATTAAAGGAGAAATCAAAAACTATCTGGAAACAAACAAAAATGAAAATATGCCATACCAAACCATATGGGATGCAGCAAAAGCGGTCCTGAGAGGGAAACTCATAGCAATACAAGCCCACCTTAACAAACAAGAAAAAGCCCAAATAAGCAACCTTAAATTACACCTAAGAGAACTAGAAAAAGAAGAACAAACAAAGCCCCAAATTAGCAGAAGGAGAGAAATAATAAAAATCAGCACAGAAATAAATGAAATTGAGACCAATAAAACAGTAGAAAGGATTAATGAAACAAAGAGTTGGTTCTTTGAGAAGATAAACAAAATTGACAAACCCTTAGCCAGGCTTACTGAGAAAAAAAGAGAAAAGGCTCAAGTAAATAAAATTAGAAATGAAAGAGGAGAAATTACAATGGATACCATGGAAATACAGAGGATTATAAGAGAATACTATGAGAAATTATATGCCAACAAATTGGGCAATCTAGAAGAAATGGATACATTCTTAGACTCATACAACCTCCCAAAACTGAACCAAGAAGAAATGGAGAATCTGAATAGACCAATCACAAGTAAACAGATTGAAATAGTAATCAAAGACCTCCCAAAAAATAAAAATCCAGGACCAGATGGCTTCTCCAGTGAATTTTACCAAACATTCAAAGAAGATTTAATACCCATCCTTCTCAAACTATTCCAAAAAATAGAGGAAGATGGAACACTTCTTAAATCATTCTACGATGCCAACATCACTCTGATACCAAAGCCAGACAAAGACAATACAAAGAAGGAAATTACAGGCCAATATTGCTGATGAACACAGATGCAAAAGTCCTCAACAAAATATTGGCAAACTGAATACAACAATACATTAAAAAGATCATACACCATGATCAAGTGGGATTTATACCAGGGACGCAGGGATGGTTCAACATCCGCAAATCAATCAACGTGATACATCACATCAACAAAACAAAGAATAAAAACCACATGGTCATCTCAGATGCAGAGAAGGCATTTGACAAGATACAACATCCATTTATGATAAAAACTCTCAACAAAATGGGAATAGAAGGAAAGTCCCTCAACATAATAAAGACTATTTATGACAAACCCACAGCCAACATCCTACTCAACAGGGAAGACTGAAAGCCATTCCTCTGAGAACAGGAACGAGGCAGGGCTGCCCACACTCACCACTCCTGTTCAACATAATATGGAGGTTTTGGCCAGAGCAATTAGGCAAGAAAAAGGAATAAAAGGAATCCAAACAGGTAACTAAGAAGTGAAACTCTCACTATTTGCAGATGACATGGTTTTATATATAGAAAACCCTAAAGAATCCATTGGAAAACTATTAGAAATAATCAACAACTACAGCAAAGTTGCAGGGTACAAAATCAATCTACAAATATCAGTTGCATTTTTGTATGCTAATAACTAACTAACAGAAAGAGAGCTCAAAAAGATAATACCATCTACAATTGCATCAAAAAGAATAAAATACCTAGGAATAAATCTTACCAAGGAGGTGAAAGACCTATACAATGAGAACTACAAGACATTATTGAAAGAAATCGATGATGACATAAAGAAATGGAAAGATATTCCATGCACGTGGATTGGAAGAATAAATAGTTATTTATAACTAGGTAATATAGACATTTTAACTATGTCTATATTACCTAAAGCAATCTACAGATTCAATGTAATCCCAATCAGAATCCCAATGACATTCTTCACGGAAATAGAAAAAAGAATACTAAAATTCATATGGGGCAACAAAAGACCCTGAATAGCTAAAGCAATCCTAAGAAAAAAGAACAAAGCAGGAGGCATCACAATCCCTGACTTCGAAACATACTACAAAGCAATAGTAATCAAAACAGCATGGTACTGGTCCAAAAACAGACACACAGATCAATGGAACAGAATTGAAAGCCCAGAAATAAAACCACACATATACGGACAGCTAATTTTCCACAAAGCAGCTAAGAACATACAATGGAGAAAGGAAAGTCTCTTCAATAAATGGTGTTGGGAAAACTGGACAGCCACATGCAAAAGAATGAAAGTGGACCATCTGCTATCGCCATTCACAAAAATTAACTCAAAATGGATCAAAGACCTGAAGGTGAGACCTGAAACTATAAAACTCATAGAAGAAAATATAGGCAACACACTATTTGGCATTGGTCATAAAGGAATGTTTTCGGATGCCATGCCTACCCAGACTAGGGAAACTAAAGAAAAAATAAACAAGTGGGACTTTATCAGATTAAAGAGCTTCTACAAGATAAATGAAACCAGAATCAAGATGAACAGATACAATGTTATAAACCAATGTTACTGCAATAAACAAAAAATTAAAAAAAAAAAAGATGAACAGACAACCCACCAGCTGGGAGAGAATATTTGCAAAACATACATCTGACAAGGGGTTGATCTCCATAATATATAAAGAACACACACAACTGAACAACAACAAAAAAAACAACCCAATCCAAAAATGGGCAGAGGAAATGAACAGACACTTCTCCAAAGAAGATATACAGATGGCCAATAGGCACATGAAAAGATGTTCAACATCATTAATCATCAGGGAAATGCAAATCAAAACAACACTAAGATATCACCTCATGCCCATTAGAATGGCTATAATCACCAAGACAAAAAGTAGCAAATGTTGGAGAGGATGTGGAGAAACAGGAACCCTCATACACAGCTGGTGGGAATGCAAACTGGTGCAGCCTCTATGGAAAAGAGTATAGAGATTCCTCAAAGAATTAAAAATAGAGATGCCCTATGATCCAGCCATCCCACTACTGGGAATCTATCCAACGCACCTGAAATCAACAATCCAAAGAGGCTTATGCACCCCTATGTTCATTGCAGCATTACTCACTATAGCCAAGAAGTGGAAGCAACCTAAGTGTCCCTCGACTGACGATTGGATCAAGAAAATGTGGTATATATATACAATGGAACACTACTGAGACATAAAAAAAAAAGACGAAATTGTCCCATTTGCAACAACATGGATGGGCCTGGAGGGTATTATGTTAAGTGAAGTAAGCCAGAAAGAGAAAGACAAACACTGTATGATCTCACTCATATGTGGAATATAAACCAACACATGGACAGAGAAAACTGTATTGTGGTTACCAGGGGCAATGGGGGTGGGGGTGGGCACAAGGGGTGAAGGGAGACATATATATGGTGATGGACAAACAAAAATGTACAACCCAAAATTTCACTTTAAAAACTATTAAAACATCAATAGAAAAATTTAAAAATAACAATAAAAAGTTGTAAACTTCAACTTATAAAATAAACAAGTCATGAGGATACAATTTACAGCATGGTTACTATAGTTAATAATTCTATATTATGTATTTCAAATTTGCTAACAGATTATATCATAAAAGTTTCATCACAAGAACAAAAATTTAAACTATGTATGGTGCTGACTGTTACCTAGAATTACTCTGGTGATAATTTTGCAATATATACAAATTAGAATCATTTTGTTGCACACCTGAAACTAATATAGTGTTATGTGTCAATTATATCTTAATTTAAAAAAAAGAAAATTAATCTGCTTTAGATAATAATTTAAACAAACTTGAACAGGGCCTAACTATAACTAGAACTCATATAGGTTTTAAATAAAAATATCCTACAATTAATATAAAACTGAAAAGAATATCAAAACCTTGAGAGAAATGAAAATGGAACTACAACATTCCAAAGTAATGGGATTAGACCAAAGTAGTTCTAAGAGGGAAGCACATAGCAATAAATGTCTATATCAAGAAAGAAGAAAAATCTCAAATATGCAATCTAACTTTGCATCTCAAAGAACAAGAAAAGAAAAAAATGACCAAAGCCTAAAAATAGTAGAAGAAAGGAAATAACAAAGATCAGAGAGGAAAAGGATAAAATAGACTTAACAGAAAATAAAAAAGATCAATGAAATCAAGAGCCCCTCTGAAAAGATAACAAAATTGACCAAGCTTTAGATAGTTTCACCAAGGGGAAAAGAGAGAGGATTCAAATAAATAAAATAACAAATGAAAGATGTTACAACTGATACCACAGGAACACAAAGGATCATAATAACTTCTACAAAAAGAGATACACCAACAAGTGGGGGAACCTAGAAGAAGTGAATAAATTCCCAGACACACAACCTACCGAGACAGAATCATGAAGAAACAGAAAAATTTAACAGACCAATTACTAGTAAGAAGATTTATCAGCAATCAAAAATATACCAACAAACAACGGTCCAGGAACAGATGGCTTCACTGGTGAATTCTATCAAACATTCAAAGAAGAGTACCAATTCTTCTCCTCAAACTCTTCCAAAATGTAGGAGACGAGGGAACACATCCAAACTCACTTTAGGAGGCCAGCATTGCCCTCATACCAAAACCAGAAGGGGATGCCACAAGAAAAGAAAATAACAGGCCAATGACCCTGATGAACATCATAGATGCAAAAGTTCTCAACAGAAAATTAGCATACCAAATTCAACAATGCATTAAAAGGATCATACACCATGATCAAGTGCAATTAATTCCAGGGACATAAGGATGGTTCAACACCTGCAAATCAATCAATGTGACACACCACAAACAAAATGAAGAATAAAAATCACATGATCATCTAGGGCCGGCCCCGTGGCTTAGCGGTTAAGTGCGCGCACTCCGCTGCTGGCGGCCCGGGTTTGGATCCCGGGCGCGCACCGACGCACCACTTCTCCGGCCATGCTGAGGCCGCGTCCCACATACAGCAACTAGAAGGATGTGCAACTATGACATACAACTATCTACTGGGGCTTTGGGGGAAAAAAAGGAGGAGGATTGGCAATAGATGTTAGTGCAGAGCCGGTCTTCCTCAGCAAAAAGAGGAGGATTAGCATGGATGTTAGCTCGGGTCTGATCTTCCTCACAAAAAAAAAACATCACATGATCATCTCAATAGATGCAGAAAAAGCATTTGACAAGATCCAACATCGATTTATGGTAAAAACTCTCAAAAGAATGGGCATAGAGGGAACATACCACAACATAATAAAGGCCATATATGACAAGTCCATACTTGTCATGACTTCATGCTCAATGGTGGAAAAGTGAAAGTCTTTCCTCTAAGATCAGGAACAAGACAAGGATTCCCACTCTCACCACTTTTATTCGTCACAGTACTGGAATTCCTAGCCAGAGCAATTAGGCAAGAAAAAGAAATAAAAGCCATCCAAGTCAGAAAGGAAGTAGTAAAACTGTCACTATTTGAAAATGACATGATATTAAATATAGAAAACCCTGAAGACTTCACCAAAAAACTGTTAAAACTAATGAACAAATTCAGGAAAGTTGCAGGGTACAAAATCAATACAGAAAAATCTATTGCATTTCTATGCACCAATAATGAACAATCAGAAAGAGAAATTGAGAACAATCTCATGTACAATTGAATCAAAAAGAATAAAATACCTAGGAATAGATTTAACCAAGGAGGTTAAAGACCTGTACACTGAAAACTATAAGACATTGATGAAAAAACTGGAAAAAACACACAAATAAATGGAAAGATATTCCATGCTCATGGATTGAAAGAATTAATAATGTTAAAATGTCCATACTACCAAAACAATCTACAGATATAATGCAATCCCTAGCAAAATTCCAATGGTATTTTTCATAGAAATGGAACAAACAATCTTAAAATTTGTGTGTAACCACAAATAATCCAGAATAGCCAAAGCATCTTGAAAAAGAAGAACAAAGCTGGAGGCTTCATGCTTCCTGATTTCAAACTATATTACAAAGCTATAGTAATCAAAACAGTATGCTACTGGCATAAAAATAGACACATGGATCAATGGGACAGAAGAGCATAAAAATAGACACATGGATCAATGGGACAGAAGAGAGAGCCCGGAAATAAACCCACACATATATGGTCAATTAATTTACAACAAAAGAGCCAGGAATATATAATGGGGAAAGGACCATTTCTTCAACAAATGGCGCTGGGAAAACTGGACATCCACATACAAAAGAACGAAACTGGACCATTATCTTACACCATACACAAAAATTAAATCAAAGTGGATTAAAGACTTGAACATAAGACCTGAAACCATAAAACTCCTAGAAGAAAACACAGGGTGGTAAGCTTCTTTACATCACTTTTGGCAACGATATTTTTCAATTCAACACCAAAAGCAAAGGCAACAAAAGCAAAAATACACTAGTGGGACTACATCAAACAAAAAGGCTTCTGCACAGCAAAGGAAACCTTCAACAAAATGAAAAGGCAACCTACCAAATGGGAGAAAATATTTGCCAATCATATTAACTCCTGATAATATGGAGGTTATTAATTCCTGATAAGGAGTTAATATCCAAAATATTTAAAGAACTCATACACCTCAATAGCAAAAACGCAAATAATCTGGTTAAAAAATGGGCAAAGAATCTGAATAGACATTTCTCCGAAGAAGACATACAGATGGCCAACAGGTACATGGAAAGGCGCTCAACATCACTAATCATCAGGGAAATGCAAATCAAAACCAAAATGAGATATCACCTCACATTTGTTAGAATGGCTATTCAAAAAGACAAGAAATAACAAGTGTTGGTGAGGATGTGGAGAAAAGAGGACCTTTGTGCACTGTTGGTGAGAATGTAAATTGATGCAGCCACTATGGAAGATAGTACAGAGGTTCCTCAAAAAATTAAAAATAGAACTACCATATGATCCAGAAATTCCACTTCCGGTTATTTATCTGAAGGAAATGAAAACACTAACTCCAAAAGATGTATAAACCTCCATGTTCATTGCAGCATTACTTACAACAGCCAAGACATGGAAGCATCAAGTGTCCACTGATGGATGAATGAATAAAGAAAATACATATGCACAATGGAATATTATTCAGCCATGAAAAGAAGTGATTTTGCCATTTGCAACAACATGGGTGGAGCTTGAGGGCATCATTCTAAGTGAAATAAATCAGACAGAGAAAGACAAATACCATATGATCTCACTTATATGTGGAATCGAAAAAGAAAACCCAAGAGAGAAGTCAAGATGGCAGCATAGGCAGACTCTGAACTCACCTCCTCCCACGGACACAGCCAATTTACAACAACTCATGGTAAAATTACCCCTGAGAGAGAACTGAAAACTGGGTAAGAGGAACGCCTGCAACAAACGACAATCCCAATTGAGGTGGAAGAGGCAGATATTCCCTTCTGGAGAGAAAAAAATGCCACCTTCACAAGCCGCAGTGCTTCATGGCTGCCCAGGAGCAGCCCAAAGGTACAGAGCCTTCCCTGGAGGAGTGGGGCCCTGAGCCGGGGAGCGCTCCCGCTGTAGGCATTTTTTGGACCCAGCACAATCGAGACAAGTGGTATAATGTCTGACTTTGCTTGCTACTAAAACGTTGGGGAGTACCCCCAGAAAAGCTGGTTTACAAAGAAATTAAAACCGGCTCTTATGCACAAACTCACCCGTTTCAGAAAGCAACCGAAAATCACCAGAAAGAAAGGTGCACAGCACTTTGGTGAAAAGAAACTCACCTGATAGGCTCTGAGTGCATCTTGGTGAGAGGTGAGACCTCTCCAGGGACTGGGACATTGGCGGTGGCCATTGTAGCAACCTGGTGTGGGCGTGGTGACACAGATGCTGGCAGGCGCCATTGGACTTCTCCCTGGGGCCTGCTAGCCCAGGGTCTGCCCCACCCCCTAGAGCACTGATTTAATCCAGCTCAGCCAGGACAGGCAGCCCACCCTAGGGATTGGTCCCACCCAATTGGCCCCTCAGGCAACTTGTGGGCCTGCTAAGTGAACTGCCTGGATTCTCTGTGGCCTGGGGGGGGGGGTCACCTCTGTGGGGCAGGTCGTGCACAAAGAGCAAGTGGAGAGTGTGGAGTGGCGGTGGAGTATGTGGGGCTCCTGCCTTGGAGAGACTGGGTCCACTTCAGGAGGTTGGGGCACGCACATGGGGCAGAACTGTGTTGACTGTGCGTGTGGACCCATGGGCAGTGGGGCTTGTCAGCTGCAGAAGACTTGTGTTTCCCGAAGACCCACATAGGGGGTTTGCCCCACCTTCCAAAGCCTGAAACCAATTGGGTGCTCCCGTGCCTGAGGCCAGCCCCACCCAGCTGCAATCCTCAGAGAGCTGACAAGAGACCCAAAGGCTGGAGGCTTATAGCAGTTGTAAGCCCGTGAGCCTAACAACTTGCCATGCTGGGGGCCTACTCACTTAATAGAAATACTGCAACACGGATGTGCTATTAGAACTTGCAGCCAACTGTGCTGGGGCTCCCCACACCCGATAAAGAGACTGAAGGGCCCACAACAACTACAAGCAGCTGAGCATTACAACAGCTGTCCAGGGGCATAGCTCAGCCTCCCTGGGCACCTACGGCAAGAGCAACCACGCCACAACAGAAGGACACATGTAGCCCACATAGGGGTCACTCCTGGAATATTCGGAACTGAGGGAAGCACACTGCATGGCCTCATAAGGCATCACTTATATAAGGTCACATCTCCAAGAGCAGGAGACATAGCTGACCTACCTAATACATAGACACAAGCACCAGGAAAGAGGCAAAATGAGGAAGCAAAGGAATAGTTCCAAGTAAGGGAACAGGACAAAACCCCAGAAAAGGAACTAAGTGAAACAGAAATGAGCAACCTACCCAACAGAGAGTTCAAACAAAGAGTGTTAAGGATGCTCACTGATCTTGGGAGAAGAATGGATGAACTCAGTGAGAACGTCAACAAAGAAATGGAAGATACAGAAAAGAACCAATCAGAAATGAAGAATACAATACCGGAAATGAAAAATTCACTAGAGGGACTCAAAAGCAGAGTAGAGGATACAGAAGAACAGATCTGCGAGCTGGACGAAAGACTAGATGAAATCACCCAAGCTGAACAGGTAAAAGAAAAAAGAATTAAAAAGACTGAGGATAGTCTAAGGGATCTCTGGGACAACATCAAGTGCACTAACATCCATGTTATAGATGTCCCAGAAGGAGAAGAGTGAGACAAAGGGGCAGAGAATCTATTTGAAGAAATAATAGCTGAAAACTTCCCTAACCTAAGGAAGGAAACAGCCATCCAGGTACAGGAAGCACAGAGAGCACCAAACAAGATAAACCCGAAGAGGCCCACACCAAGATACGTCATAATTAAAATGTCCAGAATTAAAGATAAAGAGAGAATCCTAAAAGCTGCAAGAGAAAGACAAGTTACACTCAAAGGAAACCCCATAAGGCTATCAGCTGACTTCTCAGCAGAAACCTTACAGGCTAGAAGAGAGTGGCATGATATATTTAAAGTGCTAAAAGGAAAAAACCTACAGCCAAGAATACTCTACCAGGCAAGGTTATCATTCAAAATGGAAGGAGAGATAAAAAGTTTCCCAGACAAGCAAAAATTAAAGGAGTTTGTCACCAAGAAACCAGTACTATGAGAAATGCTAAAGGGACTTATTTAAGGGGAAAAGAGAAGACCACAAACAGGGAAAATTATCTATTACCATGATAAGAGCACAGTGGATACAAATGCACAAAAAAAGACGTTAGATATGATATCAAAAACATAAAATGTGGGAGGAGGGGAGCTAAAGAGTAGAGCTTTCAGACAGAGGTCAAACTAAAGAGACCATCAACTTAATATAGATTGCTATAGACGTAGGCTACTGTATATGAAGCCCATGGTAATCACAAACCAGAGACCTATAATAAATACACAAAAAACTAAGAGAAAGGAACCCAAACATAATACTAAAGAAAGCCATCAAACCACAAGGGAAGAGAGCAAGAGAAGAAGAAAGGAACAGAGAAGAACTACTAAAACACCAAGAAAAAAAAAGTTTAAAAATGGCAGTAAGTACATACTTAGCAATAGCTACTTTAAACGTCAATGGACTAAATGCTCCAATTAAAAGACATAGGGTGGCTGATTGGATAAAAAAACAAGACCCGTATATATGCTGCATGCAAGAGACACCCTTCAGACCTAAAGACACTCACAAACTGAAAGTGAAGGGATGGAAAAAGATACTCCATGCAAATGGCAATGAAAAGAAAGCTGGGGTAGCAATATTCATATCAGACAAAATAGACTTTAAAACAAAAACCGTAAAAAGAGACAAAGAAGGGCATTACGTAGTGGTCAAGGGAACAATCCAACAAGAGGATATAACACTTGTAAATATCTATGCACCCAACGTAGGAGCACCTAAATATATAAAGCAATTATTAACAGACATGAAAAGAGAAATAGACAGTAACACAATAATAGTAGGGGACTTTAACACTCCACTTACACCAACGGATAGATCATCCAAACAGAAGATCAATAAGGAAACATTGGCCTTAAATGACACACTAGAACAGATGGACCTAGTAGATATATACAGAACATTCCATCCAAAAACCGAAGAATACACATTGTTTTCAAATGCACGTGGGACATTCTCCAGGATTGATCACATATTAGGCCACAAAACAAGTCTCCATAAATTTAAGAAGATTGAAATAATACCAAGCATCTTTTCTGAACACAACGGTATGAAACTAGAAATCAACTATAGGAAGAAAATCAGAAAAGCCACAAATGTGTGGAGATTAAACAAAATGCTACTGAACAACGATTGGGTCAATGAAGAAATCAAAGCAGAAATCAAAAAAATACCTGGAGACAAATGAAAATGAAAATACGACATGTCAGAATATATGGGATACAGGAAAAGCGGTTCTAGGAGGGACGTTTATAGCAATACAGGCCTATCTCAACAAACAAGAAAAATCTGAAATAAGCAATCTAACAATGCACCTAAAGGAACTGGAAAAAGAAGAACAAAGCCCAAAATCAGTAGAAGAGGGGAAATAATAAAAATCAGAGCAGAAATAAATGAAACAGAGACTAAAGAAACAATAGAAAAAATTAGTAAAACCAAGAGCTGGTTCTTTGAAAAGATAAACAAAACTGACAAACCTTTAGCTAGACTCACCAAGAAAAATAGAGAGAAGGCTCAAATAAGTAAAATCAGAAATGAAAGAGGAGAAATTACAATGGACACCTCAGAAATACAAAAGATTATAAGAGAATACTATGAAAAGCTATATGCCAACAAATCGGACAATCTGGAAGAAATGGATAAATTCTTCCAAAAGAATTTTGGAACCTTCCAAAACTGGATCAAGAAGAAATAGAGAATTTGAATAGACCAATCACCAGTAAGGAGATCGAAACAGTAATCAAAAACCTCCCCCAAAATAAAAGTCCAGGAACAGACGGCTTCCCTGGTGAATTCTACCAAACATTCGAAGAAGACTTAATACCTGTCCTTCTCACACTCTTCCAAAAAATTGAGGAGGGGAGGAAGCTCCCTAATTCATTCTACGAAGCCAACGTTACCCTGATACCAAAACCAGACAAGGATAACACAAAAAAAGAAAATCACAGGCCAATATCACTGATGAACCTCGATGCAAAAATCCTCAACAAAATACCAGCAAATCGCATACAACAATACATTAAAAATATTATACACCATGATCAGGTGGGATTTATTCCAGGGATGCAGGGATGATTCAACATTCGCAAATCAATCAACGTGGCACACCACATTAATAAAATGAAAAATAAAAATCACATGATCATCTCAATAGATGCAGAGAAAGCATTTGACAAGATATAGCATCCATTTATGATAAAAACTCTGAACAGAATGGGTATAGAAGGAAAGTATCGCAACATAATAAAGGCCATATATGACAAACCCACAGCTAATATCATCCTCAATGGTGAAAAACTGAAAGCTATCCCTCTAAGAACAGGAACCAGGCAAGGATGTCCACTCTCACCACTCCTATTTAACGCAGTATTGCAAGTCCTAGCCAGAGCAGAAAAAGAAATAAAAGGGATCCAAATTGGAAAGGAAGAAGTGAAACTGTCACTATTTGCAGATGACATGATTTTATATATGAAAACCCTAAAGAATCCACCAAAAAACTTTTAGAAGTAATAAACGAATACAGTAAAGTTGCAGGATACAAAATCAACATACAAAAATCAGTTGCACTTCTGTACACTAACAACGAAGTAGCAGAAAGAGAAATTAAGAATACAATCCCATTTACAATTGCAACAAAAAGGATAAAATACCTAGGAATAAACTTAACCAAAGAGGTGAAAGATCTGTACACTGAAAGATATAAAACATTGCTGAAAGAAATTGAAGAAGACACAAAGAAATGGAAAGATATTCCGTGCTCTTGGATTGGAAGAATTAACATAGTTAAGACGTCCATACTTCCTAAAGCAATCTATAGATTCAATGCAATCCCTATCAAAGTTCCAACAACATTTCTCACAGAAATAGAACAAAGAATCCTAAAATTTATATGGAACAACAAAAGACCCCAAATAGCTAAAGGAATCCTGAGAAAAAGGAACAAAGCTGGAGGTACCACACTCCCTGATTTCAAAATATACTACAAAGCTATAGTAACCAAAACAGCATGGTACTGGCACAAAAACAGACACAGAGATCAATGGAATAGAATTGAAAGCCCAGAAACAAACCCACACATCTATGGACAGCTAATCTTCGACAAAGGAGCCAAGAACATGCAATGGAGAAAGGAAAGACTCTTCAACAAATGGTGCTGGGAAAACTGGACAGCCACATGCAAAAAAATGAAAGTAGACCCTTACCTTACCCCATACACAAAAATTAACTCAAAATGGATTAAAGCCTTGAATGTAAGACCTGAAACCATGAAACTTCTAGAAGAAAGCATAGGCAGTAAGCTCTTCAACATCGGTCTTAGCAACATATTTTCAAGCACCGTGTCTGACCAGGCAAGAGAAACAATAGAAAAAATAAACAAATGGGACTACATCAAACTAAAATCTTCTGCACAGCAAAGGAAACCATCAACACAATGAAAAGACAACCTAACGATTGGGAGAAGATATTCGCAAACCATACATCTGATAAGGGGTTAATCTCCAAAATATATATAAAGAACTCATGCATCTCAACAGCAAGAAAACTATCAACCCAATTAAAAAATGGGCAAAAGACCTGAACAGACATTTCGCCAAAGAAGATATGCAGATGGCCAACAGGCACGTGAAGAGATGTTCAACATCATTAGCTATCAGGGAAACGCAAATCAAAACTACGATGAGATATCACCTCACACCCGTCGGAATGGCTGTAATTAACAAGACAGGAAACAACAAGTGTTGGAGAGGATATGGAGAGAAGGAAACACTCATACACTGCTGGTGGGAGTGCAAACTGGTGCAGCCACTGTGGAAAACAGTATGGTGAATTCCTCAAAAAATCAAGGATAGAACTACCATATGATCCAGCTATTCCACTGCTGGGTATTTATCCAAAGAAGGTGAAAACACCAATGCATAAAGAAACATGCACCCCTGTGTTCATTGCAGCGTTATTCACAATAGCCAAGACTTGGAAGCAACCTAAGCGCCCATCAAGGGACGAATGGATAAAGAAGATGTGGTATATATACACAATGGGATACTACTCAGCCATAAGAAACGATGAAATCCAGCCATTTGTGACAACATGGCTGGACACTGAGGGTATTATGCAAAGTGAAACAAGGCAGAGAGAGAAGGTCAAATACCGTATGATCTCACTCATTAAAGTAGTAGATAATAACAACAACAAACGAACACATAGAGACAGAGATTGGATTGGTGGTTACCAGAGGGTGGGAGGGAGGGAGGAGGGCAAAAGGGATAATTAGGCACATGTGTGTGGGGCTGGATTGTAATTAGTATTTGGGTGGTGAACATGAGAACGTGATGTAATCCATGCAGAAATAGAAGTATAATGATGTACACTTGAAATTTATACAATATTATAAACCAATGTCACCACAATAAACAACCACAGCAAAAGAAGATTTAAAAAACTGTCTTGACATGAGTACAGCCATGTTTGGCCGCTCCATTGACCTACAGCCACGAGCACAAAAAGAAATATAAAAGCTGCTTTCTGCGTGGTGGGAACTGGCCCTTCTCCCACAGAGATAGTTGCAATGTGTAAAAATTTCAAGGCCCTTCGGGCGCCACAGCCTGGGGCAGACTGGCCATCTGTGCTGGGCTAGGATGATAACCAGGGTAAACAATGCACGTACACAACTGCTAGGCTGGGACGACAGCCAGGAGACTCAGGGCACGTATGCCACTGATAACCATTTGTGCATGGGAACACTGAATGCTTGCTCTGTAAAAGCTCTGTAACTGCTTACTCTGGGAATTATTGATGCTATAAAAAACTGCTGGAAACTGAGGCCTGGTGAGAGTTCCACCTGTGGAAGGGACACCTTGCCCAGGACATGTGATCCCCGCCCAGCCGTGTCGATTGAAAGGACTCTCCCGGCGGTGGGGCGTGGATGTTGTGAGTAATTGATTTGTTGTGAAGTAATTGATTTGTTGTGAATAATTGATTTGATGTGTTCTCTCTTCGGTCAACCTGGTGTTTCTCTTTCTGGTTGATTTATGTCATTTCCCTTCAGTCGATGTGGATGTTTTCCCTTTCCAGTCAATCTGATGTTTTTCCCTCTTAACATTTGACCTATTCAGATGTGTTTGTGGACTACGGCCTTTACTCTCCTCTATATAATAAAATATACCTTCAGTCCATTTGCTTGGAGTGGAAAGTTTCTTTTACATCTCCAATCGAATCCCTGAACCTCTCATTACAAAAACCCAAAAACAAATTCATATACACGGAGAAGAGGCGGGGCTTGAGGGTGGGCAAAAGGGTGAAGGTGGTCAAAAGATACCACCTCCACTTATAAAATAAATAAGTCATGCAGATATAATGTACAGCATGGTGACTATAGTTAATAATCCTTTACTGTGTATTTGAAAGTTGCTAAGAGAGTAGATCTTAAGAGTTCTCGCCACGAGAAAAAAAAAATTGTAACTACGTGTAGTGTCGGATGTTACCTACACTTATTGTGGTGATCACTTGAAACCAATCAATGTTATATGTCAATTATATCTCAATTTTTAAAAAAGACATGGCATTTGTAATTTTAAAACTTCTCACAAAGAAACTCTTTCAGAAAATGGAAAAAGAGGGAACGTTCTCTATTTGTTTTACAGGGAGAGCAATACTTTTTTACCAAAACTTAACAAGGATGTTCCTAGAAAGAGAAACCAAAGGCAATCTTCCTTATGAACATGAATGCAATAAAGATTATGGCAGATATCATAGGAGAATATTTTCATGACCTTGCAGTATAGGAAGACTGTTATTTATAATAGTAAGTTTAGATGTCTACTATCAACAGTTGGATTCAACATTGTACTGCAGATTTAGCTTATGTAATAGTCAATCTATTTTTAAAAGATGTAAAGATTGGAGGTGAAAAAATAAAGCTATATTATTAAGAAACAGCGTTATCTTATATGCAGGAAATCCAAAAGACCTACAGATAAATAACTTGGTGAATAAGTTTCAAATTATTTGGTAAGGTTTCTAGATATGTCAATATGCAAATGCTAATTAGACTCCTACCTGTCACCAAAAGACAATTAGAAAAATTCACATTACAACAGTATAAAAATTATCACATACCTAGGAATAAATCCTGCAAAAGGTGTGCAAGATCTCACTATATAAAACCATCAAAAATTATTGTGAAAAGTTAAAAATATAAAAGGTAGAATATTCATGGATTGGACATGTCAAGATTCAAAGATGTCAATTGTTCCCAGGTTGGTTCATATATTCAATGCAATCCCTATAGAAATAGAAGAAGTTTATTTGGGATAACTAAGAAAGCAATTCGAAGTTTTTGGAACTGCAAAGGCCTAGGGTAAGCCAAGATCGTTTTAAAGAAGAAAGTAGGATAGCCAAACTGAATATACAGCGACAATAATGTACAGAGTGTATTATTGGCTCAAGACTAGAAAAAAAATAGACCAATGAAGAAAACACAGGGAGTACAGAAACAGAACTATTCGTGTTGGATGATTTATGATAAGGGTGACCCTGCAGGGTAGTGGGCAAGTATGGACTTTACAATAAATGGTCTAAGTAAACTGGATATCTGTATGGGGGGAAAAAAGAATTTTGACCCTACTTCATCCCATATACAAACATCAGTCCTAATGTCCTGGAAATCTAAATGCGAGGGCAGTAACAATAACGAATCTAGAAGACCACATAGAAGACTTTCTTCATAACTTGGAATACAGATAGACTTGTATACCAAATAAAAATAAATCTGTTTTAACTATATTTGTGGTTCAAATGTAAAATTACCCATCAAAATCATATAAAAGTACAATCATTAAAATCTAATTAGTCAAAATACTTAGCATTCTAATATGCTATTTCATAATAGGAAAACATCAAAACAATACATTCAATTTTTAATCTAAAGGAGTCACCATACTCTTTAAACTCTTCTTCTATATTCAAAGTAATATTGTTTTAAACCACGCTCAAAATAATGGCCTAAGACACTGAAAAGTTCTCAAAACCAAAGAATTTAATGATGTTCAGTATATTCTAGGTACTTGGTAGGGAACTATATTCATATTTTTAAAACAAGTTTTTAAACAAGCTTTAAAACAAATGAGACTCATTCATGATGGCAATGCCAAATCTTATAACATATTTTTGTGAACCACAAAAATCTTAAATATATATTTACTCTAATAAGCTAGAGAATCAATATAATTCCATGTACTATTTTACTATAATATACTATAAAATAAATGCAAAGATTCTATACCTACACTCTGTTTAAATAACTGTACATCTCTTTTGAAATATGTTTCTTAGACAGAGCTATGGATGCTCCAAACTCTGGTAAAAAAAAAAAAGTTTTTGAATTAAAATAAAAAATTTAAAGAGACTTATTCTAGCAAGAAGTTCACCGAATTAGTACGTTGTACTCTACTGACCATTTTCCAAATCAGAAACTATGCTTCTAATTTTTTTCAAATGCTAACTTTCTTAGCACTTGAACTAAGCCAAAGCCTTTTCCTCAACTTTTTTTTTATTTTGAAAATTTTAAACCTACAGAAAATTATTGACTATAGTGTTATAAAAACTCATATACTCTTTTTCCAGATCCAACAGTTAACACTCGGCTACTGTGTCAAGCCCCCACTCTTACCCCACCTCCTTGGCTCACTTCGCACTTCTTTGTAATTTTTTTGGCTGAAACATCTGTATAGTTACAGACATTATGACACTTCACCCCCAAGTACTTCAGCACATATCTCCTAAGAAATAGGAGACATTTTCCTACATAACCATAATAAAACTATCACACCAAAAAGACATTATAGTAGGCATAACGTTATCTACAATATAGCCAAATTCAAAGTTCCTCAGTCGACCCAATAATGTCCCTTTTAGCAGTTTTAGAATCAGCTTGCCAGTATCTACAAAAATGTCTTCTGGGAGATGACTGGGATTGCATTTAACCTTTAGCTAATTTGAGGAGAACAGACATCTTGGCCATAGTAAGTCTTCTGGTAATGAACACAATATCTCTCCCAATTCATTTAGGTGATATAGAGGGTTTTGAGCTGAGACAGGACCTGACCTACCGTATGACGATAGACTCTAGCGGGGCAGTGGTGGAAGCAGGGACAATTGAGGAGACTATTCCTGTAATCCTAGCATGAAATGATGCTATTAAAGGGTTAGCAGTGACGATACTTTGAAGAGGTCAGTTCTGGATGTATTCTGAAGGTAGAACCAGCAGTGTAAGGGTACTTGTTTCCCCACCTCCTTGCGGATAGAATGTGCTGTCAAACTTTTTTAGAATTTTGCCAATGCAATTATTTTAAAAAGGGTGTCTCAATGTAGTTTTTCTCAGAATTCTTTTATCGTGAGTGACGTAAAACATAATTTTATATTTGTGGCCCGTTTGTATTTCTTCTTTGGTGTACTGTACTCGTGCAACACATTTTCTTACTATTTTGTTGATCTTTTACTTGTCAATGCCTAGTAACCCTTAATATGTTATGGAGACTGGTCTTTTACGTGTAATGAATTGTAACTCCCTTCCTAATTTGTAGTTTAGATTTCAACCTTGCTTCTGATTGTTTTCTTTGCCATAAAGAAGACTTTGATTTTCATAATGAAACATTTAACGGTCTTTCCTTGTATAGTTAGCCAGTGTCTACATAAGTTGTTAAAGAATCCTTCCATGTTATCTTCTAACGCTTGATTCATTTTATTTTACTTACTTTACATTTTAGACACTAACCCATTTGAAGCTTATTCTGCCATACAGCATGAAGATCTAACTTCCTTTTCCCAGATGGCTACCAAATTATCCCTATGACATTTGCCGAGAAGGCCAGCTTTTCCACATGCTTTCAAGATACGGCCTTTATTTCATTTAAGAAACTGTAGGTATTCACATCTATCTCTGAGTTTCTCTTCTGTTGCTTAGGTCACTATGCCTCATCATGTACCAAGAGCACTGTTTAATTATTCAGCTTTTACTTATTCAAAAGGTTTGAATACCTGGCAGAGTAGCTCCATCATAACTGCTTAGACATTTTCTGGCTATACATGCTTGTTTAGTTTTCCATATTAATTTTGGAATCAAGATAACCAAGTTGAATTAATAGATATATTAAAAAGATAATGTAAAATGACCAATTTACATTTATTTCAAGAATGCAGTTTGAACTACCAATCAAAATCAGTACAGTTCACCACACTGACAGAGTAAAGGAAAGAAATTATGTGATCATATCATTAGATGTAAAAAATAAATTTTAATAAAATTTAATATATATCATAAATATAGGCAAATAAATTAGGGCATGTGAATAATATTGTGCTAATTATGTGAGTAACCCCAAAGCATAAGACCAAATTAGGATCATGACAGATATGCTTTGTAACATTTGTTTTAAACTTTCAAGAGTAAACATAATAAGAATTAGTTCCCAGCAGCACCTTTATTACAGGCATCAGTGTCATTTAAGGACATGACTATGGAGTTCACCTAGGAGAAGAGTTCACCTGCTCAGAGGACCCCATACAGAGATGTGATGCTGGAGAATGACAGCTGTCTCATCTCAGTGGGTAAGTATATAAGCATAACTAACCCATGCAAGTCCCTAAAATTCAATGTATTTCACTTAAAAAAATTTTATCACCTTGATTGAGGTATAATTTACACAAAATAAAATTCAGTACTGTTGAGTGTACAATTCAATGAGCTTTGACAAATGTAACAGCTGCTTAACTATCACCACAATCATGATATAGAATATTTTCTTCATCCTAAAATGTTGTATCGTATCCCTCCCACCATTGTATCTTTTGCCCAGGAAACCACTAGTCTGCTTTCTATCACAGTAGTTTCGCCTTTCTAGAAGTTTATATAAATGGAATCACAAAGTATTTACTCTTTTGTGTCTGCCTTCTCTCGCCATGTAGTGCTTTTGAGCCTCATCCATTTTGTTGTATATGTCAGTAGGTTCTTTTTTTAAATCTAAGCAGTATTCTGTTCTAAGGCCATACCACACTTGTTTATTTATTCAGCAGTTGCTAGACACTTGGATTGTCTCAAGTTTTTAGCTTTTATGAATAAAGCTATTGTAAACATTCAATTACAAGTCTTTGTGTGGATATGTTTTCATTTCGCCTGTGTAAATACAGAGGACTTGGTGTTCTGTGTTTTGTGTTAAGGGTATATTTAACTTTATACAAAACTGCTGTATATTTCCAAAGTGGCTATGCCATGTTGCATTTCCATCAGCAAGGTATGAGAGTTTTAGTGGCTGCACATTCCTCAGAATAAATGATGTTGTCAATCTTATTATTTTTAAGAAATATAGTGTTCTTATTGGATTTCAGTTTTCATATTCCTGACAGATACTGATGTTGAGCATTTTTCCACATGCCCTTTGGTCATTAATATATCTTCTTTTGTGAAGTATTGGTTGAAATCTTCAGCCTATTTTTGTTTGTGAGTTAAAGAGTTTTTTATATATTCTATATGTACATCTTTTATCAAGACAAATGAATTGCAAATATTTCTCCACACCTCTAACCATGCCCCCTTCCCAGGCTGTGGTTTCTCTTCTTGTTTCTTCAACAGTTTTTTTGGAGAGCAGAAGTTTTTAATTTTGGTATAGCCCCATTTATAATCCTTGCTTTCTTTTATACTTCATATTTTTTGTATTCTATTTAAGAAATCTTTGCCTTACTCAAGATCATTAGGATTTTTGCCTAAAAACAAAACAAAAACGAGAACATTTTCTCCTGTTGAATTAAAACAAAAGATAGAGGACCCCTAAAAGAGAAAGACAAAATGGACTCCGTGTGGCTAACTGGGACCTAAAACATAACAGAGTCAATCGGCCGTGCCAGGACCAAGGTGCAGTCATGTACTCTGTTCTCAGAGAAACCACAGCTTGTCCCTGAAACTGAGCATCCCTTCCTGATGGATGGCCAGAAGCCTGATATAGCTGATTTTAGAACTCCACTATCTATAGGGGAACCAACGAGTCAGAGGGCTTTCAAAATAACCCATGTGGTCTATGATTTTTTGCCTTTATAAGCTCTGCCTTCCCACGCCCTCCCCAGAGTGTACTTTTGATTTGCTTTGGAGGTGGCATTTCTCCAGTTTGCAAACTATATGAGCAATTCCTAACTAAATTTCTAACTGTATGAGCTTTCCTAACTAAATTCTTGTATTCCAGATATTTTTATTGACATTCTTTGGTGTCAGAAGTGGGATCTGAAGCCACCCCCAGACCTTTCCCCACACCATCTGGGACCGACGCATCAGCACCTCCAGGAGCCCCTTGAGCTGGTTGCTCATTGACGGTGTTGAGAGACATTTGGGTAAGTCCTCTTGAATCCAAGACCCCCACACTTTCAGGTAGAGGTCTCAGAAAGCTTTTTGCTAGGTAGAGGTCCCTTGCTAAAGGTTTAGGGAGTCCACTCTGGTTGTCCAGATGCCCTTGCTAAAGTTTCAAGGCAGGGAGAGAAGCGAGTCCAGTCCGGTTTTCTGGATGCCCACCACCCATTCGCATTTCTTGTTGTGGCAAGATGAGGCTTTTCAACAGGAAGTTCCCATTTGGAACGATAAAGTTCACTCAAGCTCAACATGGGAAATCCATGTTCAAGGACATCCTCTGCTGATCATCCACCCTCTGGTACCCCAGCTGGGTTTATATTTCAGAATTATGGCCCTGGGTCCTGTAAATATCTTGTCTTCTGGACTAAGACCACCAGGGATAATTTAAAATTGCATTGGCCATTAGAAGGAACATTCCAATTAGATAAGATCAGTTAAGAAGTACACTTAGAAGCGAAGGCTTCAAAATTCCAAAATAGCCTTACCGAAAGTTTCATTGCAAAAAGCTAATAAAATATTAAGATATAAGAGGTACCTAAAAGAAAAGACTATACAAAAGTCTGTTAAGTTAATGGCTTTACAGACACTCCCACATCTACCTTCGAGGAAGTGCCCCCATATGTGCTCCTTCCGGAGTTATCAAGGCTCTGGAGAGATTTTCTGGTAAACCGCTACATTCCATCTGCCAGAAACAAAATTTGGATTTAACTATTCTTTCATAACGACAAACAGTAGTTATGAGCTTTGTGTTACTATACTTGATTCATAGCAGGAATTTTAAAACAATAGCTATGGGATCTCTCTATATGTGTGTCTATATATATATATATGCTATATATACATATGTTGTGTGTGTGTATATATATATATATGTATGTATGTGCGTGTGTGTATATATGATATTCTTCTACCTCTGGATGGTATAATTTCTAAGAGAGCTCTATTTAATTGTCTTAAAGTAAGTACCTATATAAATTATTTCTAAATATAATAAAAATAAACCCAAATGAATTTCAGGACC